>NW_028163261.1:0-81323 GCF_964263955.1 Coregonus lavaretus | reverse complement strand
GTGTACGACGGAATAAACTCTGTATTCAGTGATTTACCCTCCTGCGCCTGACTTCTTCTAATCACACTCATCACAGAATCACCCACCCGCTATGGAGTCAGCGGGAGAGGAGCGCATGCCTGGAGTCGTGGCACGGGTCCAGGAGCATTCCACGATGCTGGCCAGCTTGGGGGAAGTCATGGATCGGGTTCTTCAGGTAGTCCAATGCCTGGAGGGGAGAGGACCCGATCTGTCGAGTCCAGCTGGCCAACCAGATCCAGCCACCCACACCCCAGCACCCGGAGGGATCCAGATATCCCGACCACGGGAGTTCGATGGGACGGCGGCGCTCTGCCAAGGATTCCTCCTCCAATTGGAGCTCTATTTCTCCAGCATCAGCGGGAGAAGGTGTCCACCCTCGTTTCCTGCCTCTCGGGAAAAGCCCTGGAGAGGGCCAATGCGGTTTGGAACAAAGGAGGAACTGCGTTGGAGAACTACAGGGAGCTTGCTCGCCTCTTTCGGGCTGTCTTCGATCACCCGCCCAAAGGTCGAGAGGCGGGCGAGCGGCTAGTCCACCTGAGGCAGGGGACGAGGACCGCGCAGGACTTCGCTTTGGAGTTTCGGATTCTTGCAGCGGGGTCCGGGTGGAACGAGCGGGCCCTGATCGACCATTTCCGGTGCCATCTGCGGGAGGATGTCCGACGGGAGCTAGCCTGCCTGGACAACATGTTGTCCTTCACGCAACTGGTGGAGATGGCCATCTGTTTGGACAACCTGCTGGCAGCCAGAGGACATCCTGGAAGGGGTCTGCCCGTTCCCACCCCGGCTGACTCGGATCCCGAGCTGATGGAGCTGGGTGGAGCCGCCGTCCGAGAGAGCAGAGGACGACAGCGACAGTGTCACTCGGGTGGCACGAAGGGACAGTACACCACACATGGTCATCAACGCTCTTTTGGGTCTGGATGCGGCAGGCAGGGCACTCTCGCATCACCTCAGGTATCGAACACCCACACTCGTTCAGAGCCCTCTGCTGCGCACTGTACCCTACCCATCTACTTTCTAGATCACATGGTAGTTCCCCAGTGTAAGGCGCTAGTCAATTCAGGCGCAGCTGGAAACTTTATGGACAGGGCATTCTCACGCTGTCTAGGCATTTCATTGGTTCCCCTATCCATTCACTCCCCATCAGAGCACTTGATAGTCGACCATTAGGGTCTGGGTTTGTTCAGGAAGTTACTGCACCAGTCACCATGATTACCCAGGAGACTCATTGTGAGCAGATCACTTTTTTTATTATTGAGTCCCCTGCTTTCCCTGTGGTATTAGGGATCCCTTGGTTAGCACTACACAACCCCACCTTCTGATGGCCGCAGAGGGTTCTCACGGGGTGGTCGCGAGAGTGTCAGGGTAGGTGTTTAGGTGTTTCCGTTGGTGCAACCACGGTGGAAAGTCCAGATAGTACCTCCACCGTGCGCATTCCCCCGAATACCTCAGTTTGGCACACGCATTCTCAAAAACGCAGGCTACCAAGTTACCACCTCATCGGGCGGCGGATTGCGCGATAAACCTCCGGGTAGATGCTGGTGATGCCCTACGGTTTGATGAATGCTCCATCCGTCTTCCAGTCCTTTGTGAACGAGGTGTTTCGGGACATGCTTGGTCACGTTGTAGTGGTCTACATCGATGACATCCTGGTGTATTCCGCTACGCACGCCAAGCATGTGTCCCTGGTTCGCAAAGTGCTGGCCTGACTGTTGGAAAATGACCTTTATGCCAAGACAGAGAAGTGTATGTTTTTCCAGCAGTCCGTCTCCTTCCTCGGATACCGCATTACCACCTCAGGTGTGGAGATGGAGGGAGATCGCATTTCAACCGTGCGTAATTGGCCGACTCCAACCACGGTTAAGGAGGTGCAGCGCTTCCTTGGCTTTGCCAACTACTATCGGAGGTTTATCCGGGGCTTTGGCAAGGTTGCAGCTCCCATTACATCCCTGTTGAAGGGTGGGCTGACCCAGCTCCGCTGGTCTGCTGAGGCTGACCTGGCCTTCAGCAAACTGCGGGGTCTGTTCACCTCAGCCCCGGTACTGGCCCACCCTGATCCATCACTACCGTTCGTAGTGGAGGTGGATGCGTCCAAGGTAGGGATAGGCGCTGTCCTGTCTCAACGCTCGGGCATGCCACCCAAACTCCGCTCCGTGCCTTCTTCTCTAAGAAGCTCAGCCCGCTGGAGCAGAACTACGACGTTGGTGATCGGGAGCTGTTGGCTGTTGTCCGAGCCTTGACCGTGTGGAGGCATTGGCTCGAAGGGGCAAAACACCCTTTCCTCGTCTGGACGGACCACCGTAACCTGGAGTACATCTGGGCAGTGAGGAGGCTGAATCCTCACCAGGCCAGGTGGGCCCTATTCTTCACCCGGTTCGATTTTACACTGTCATATATCCTGGATACGAAGAACGTGAAGGCAGACGCATTGTCACGGCTGTATGACACAGAGAGGCCCAGAGACAACACCCCCATACTCCCGGCCTCCTGCATTGTGGCGCTGGTAGTATGGGCGATGGACACGGATATAGAGCAGGCATTACGCACAGACCATCTCCACCTCAGTGTCCAGCTGGGCTGCGGTACGTGCCTGCTCTTATCCGTAATCGGCTGATCTACTGGGCACACGCGTAACCCTCCTCTGGTCACCCAGGTATCGGTCGTACAGTGCGCTGCCTGACCGGAAAGTACTGGTGGCCTACCTTGGCTAAGGACGTGAGGGTGTATGTCTCCTCCTGCTAAGTGTGCGCCCAGAGTAAGGCACTTAGGCACCTCCCAGCGGGTAAGTTACAACCTTTACCAGTTACACAACGACCATGGTCTCACCTAAGTGTTGATTTCCTGACTGATCTTCCCCTCTCCCAAGGTAACACCACCATTCTGGTCGTTGTGGATCGCTTTTCCAAGGCCTGCCGCCTCCTTCCACTGCCTGGTCTCCCCACGGCTCTGCAAACTGCGGAGGCCCTGTTTACACACGTCTTCCGGCACTACAGGGTACCAGAGGATATGGTGTCTGACCGAGGTCCCCAGTTCACATCCAAGGTCTGAAAGGCGTTCATGGAACGTCTGGGAGTGGTCGGTGTTCTTGCCATGGGCAGAATATGCCCAGAACTCTCTCTGCCACTCCACTACTAACCTAACGCCATTCCAATGTGTTTTAGGTTACCAACCGGTTCTGGCACCGTGGCACCAGAGCCAGACCGAGGCTCCTGCGGTGGATGACTGGTTTCGGTGCACGGAGGAGACGTGGGTTGCTGCCCACGTTCACCTCCAACGTGCCGTGCATCGTCAGAAGGCCAACGCTGACCGCCACCGCAGTGCGGCCCCGGTCTTCGTACCGGGGAATCGGGTCTGGCTCTCGACCCGGAATCTGCCCCTCCGCCTGCCCTGCCGGAAGCTGAGCCCGCGGTTTGTGGGTCCGTTCAAAGTCCTGAGGAGAATCAACGAGGTCACCTATAGGTTATTACTTCCCCCTGATTACTGTATTAACCCCTCGTTTCATGTGTCTCTCCTCAGTCCGGTGGTGGCTGGTCCGCTCCAGGAGTCTGAGGTGTGCGAGGTCCCTCCACCTCCTCTGGACATCGAGGGGGCCCCGGCGTACTCTGTCCGTTCCATCCTGGAATCGAGGTGTCGGGTGGGGAGCCTTCAGTACCTCGTGGAGTGGGAGGGGTACGGTCAGGAGGAACGGTGCTGGGTCCCGGTGAGGGATATCCTCGATGCCTCCCTGTTGCGGGATTTCCACTGTCGCCATCCGGCTCGCCCTGCTCCGCGTCCTCCTGGCCGTCCCTGAGGCCGGGGTCGGCGCGTTAATGGAGCTGCGCGTCAAGGGGGGGGGGGGGGTACTGTCACGACTTCCGCCGAGGCTGCCTCCCCTCCTTGTTCTGGCAGGCTTCGCCGTTTGTCGTCACCGGCTTACTAGCCACTGCCGCTCCATATACAGTATCATCATTCCATTTGTCTTGTCTTGTCAAGTACACACACCTGGTTCATATCCCCTCATTAGTCCGTGTATAAGTGTTCCCTCTGCCCCCTTGTCCTTGTGGGTGATTGTTTTATGTGAGTTGAGTGTAGCTCGGTTGAGCTACTTGTTCCTTGTATTGCCGGGGTAGATTGTTCCCCTGTGCCTGTATTTTGTTGGAGCTACCCGTACCTTGTATTGCCGGGGTAGCTTGTTCCCCTGTGCCTGTATTTTGTTGTCGCTATCCAGCACAACTCTGTACGACAGAATAAACTCTGTATTCGGTGATTTACTCTCCTGCGCCTGACTCACTCCTTCTAATCACACTCATCACAGTGTGTCATCTAAAGAGAAGGAGACCTAACAAGAGAGAACATTAGAGAGAACATTTAAAGTGAGTAAATGAGGGAGAGAGATACAGAAATGGATGCAGAGAGAGAGAGAGAGGAAGAGAGAGGTAGAGACAGAGAGAGAGAGAGAGATTGTGTAATTTGTTTGAGGGAGTAGCAGTGACCTTTTTAAAAGTTTCCAGTTTGAACCTTTACACAGGGGTTCCTCAAATATCCTTTTCAGAGAGACTCCTCAAGGAACCTTTTTGAACTGGAAAGGTTTCCCTTGTGTGACAATTTTTGGAAACCCCAAACGGTTCTTCTAGGTTCCTTTCTAAGAGCATAGCATATGTGATGATTGCACAGTACTGTCATAGTCATACATTTGGTATAATCCTGACCTGTCTTTTATTGCTCTGTGGCACTGTTTGTGAGGCCAGTGACCCAGTACTAGTGGATACACAACAGAAACACAAACCAACATTGTTGAGTGTAATGAGCCAACACCAAACAGTAAGTTCTGACAAGCAAAACTTGACCAGAGGTTAGGGAGACACAGGAGTGGGGCTTGATCAAGGCTCATGGGTACTGAGAGCAGTCCATGGGGAAGGCTTATGAAGAGGCACAGGGGGGAAATACAACATAACAGAAAACAGAAAGCAGAAAGGTTTAGACTGGAGAAGGGTGCCGTTTGGGATGCAGGAGGAGGCAGCCTTTTAGCCATGACAGGCTGATTGCTGGGTTGATGATTGCAGTCTGTACAGTGGCTTCAGGTGAATTGGTTAGGAGCTATCGACAGATCTGCAAAAGTGGAGGGAAAAGTCCCCTGTAATGGTGATTGCAGAGTAGCCTCAGGAGGAATGGCTAGTTCAGAGGGTGGTAAAGGACAGCTTCCAGTTGTCTGGTGCCACTGTTCAGGTTCCTGTCATGTGTAGAGGCCTGGAGGTGCTGAAGGGATGACTTCAGAGTGTGTGTCTCAGGACAGCGGGTACTACTAATACTAATGAGTCCTTAGGATGATAGTCATCATGCACTAGAATGTTGCAGGGGCTCCATGTAGCCAAAAAGGCAGAACCCGGTTTTAATAAAGACCATCGTGGGTAAATCAAGGCGTTTTCTCCCTAGAAGGTGGAGATATACCAGATCACAGATAGTGATGTATTGGGCATCTTCTAAACACTCAATCACACCATGGATGCACAGTACTGTACAAACATCCAAGTTAAGATAACATTTGAAAGAAGATAATATATTATATAATATATATACAGTGCATTCAGAATGTATTCGGACCCCTTGACTTTTTCCACATTTTGTTATGTTACAGCCTTATTCTAAAATTGATTAAATAAATAAAAATCCTCATCAATCTACACACAATACCCCATACTGACAAAGCGAAAACTGGTTTTTAGAATTTTTTGAGCTCAGGTGCATCCTGTTTCCATGACTCATCCTTGAGATGTTTCTACAACTTCATTAGAGTCCACCTGTGGTAAAATTCAATTGAGTCCACCTGTGGTAAAATTCAATTGATTGGACATGAAATGGAAAGGCACACACCTGTCTATATAAGGTCCCACAGTTGACAGTGCATGTCAGAGCAAAAAACAAGCCATGAGGTCGAAAGAATTGTCCGTAGAGCTCCGAGACAGGATTGTGTCGAGGCACAGATCTGGGGAAGGGTACCAAAAATGTCTGCAGCATTTAAAGTCCCCAAGAACACAGTGGCCTCCATCATTCTTAAATGGAAGAAGTTTGGAAGCCCCAACACTCTTCCTAGAGCTGGCCAACCGGCCAAACTGAGCAATCGGGGGAGAAGGGCCTTGGTCAGGGAGGTGACCAAGGACCCAATGGTCACTCTGACAGTTGAGACTGTGGAGATGGGACAACCTTCCAGAAGGACAACCATCTCTGCAGCACTCCACCAATCAGGCCTTTAAGGTAGAGTGGCCAGATGGAAGCCACTCCTCAGTAAAAGGCACAGACAGCCCACTTGGAGTTTGCCAAAAGGCACCTAAAGGACTCTCAGACCATGAGAAACAAGATTCTCTGGACTGATGAAACCAAGTTTGAACTCTTTGGCCTGAATGCCAAGCTTCACATCTGGAGGAAACCTGGCACCATCCCTACGGTGAAGCACGGTGGTGGAAGCATCATGCTGTGGCAATGTTCTTCTGCGGCAGGGACTGGGAGACTAGTCAGGATCGATGGAAAGATTAATGGGCAAAGTATGGAGAGATCCTTGATGAAAACCTGCTCCAGTGCGCTCAGGACCTCAGACTGGGGCGAAGGTTCACCTTCCAACAGCACAACGACCCTTAGCACACAGCCAAGACAACGCAGGAGTGGCTTCGGTTGAACCCAATCTAACATCTCTGGAGAGACCTGAAAATAGCTGTGCAGCGACGCTCCCCATACAACCTGACTGAGCTTAAGAGGATCTGCAGAGAAGAATGGGAGAAACTCCCCAAATACAGGTGTGCCAAACTTGTAGCGTCATACCCAAGAAGACTCGAGGCTGTAATCGCTGCCAAAGGTGCTTCAACAAAGTACTGAGTAAAGGGTCTGAATACTTATGTAAATGTGATATTTAAGTTTCTTATTTTTAATAAACTTGCAAAAATGTCTAAAAACCTGTTTTTGCTTTGTCATTATGTGGTATTGTGTGTAGATTGATGAGGGGGAAAATAAACATTTTAATCAATTTTAGAATAAGGTTGTAATGTAACAGAATGTGGAAAAGGTCAAGGGGTCTGAATACTTTCCGAATGCACTGCATGAGACAATATGAGAAGAAACACTCAATATGTCTTCGAATCATGCATGCAGAGAGGAATTTCCCCCCGTGTTAATGAATTTTTTATGTGCCAACGAGACCATTACATTCCAGTGCATCAAAGACATCAGACAGTCATTACTGACAGAACATGAAATATTTACAGGCCCGGTTCTGTCGGTCAGCTAATATACAGTAGCAGGAACATTCTGAGGAGCTGACCAGAGTTAATATTCATGGTAATGAGAAACGTGAACATAATGAGGAAAGAGAGTTATGCGTCAAGTCAACTTTATTGCTCTTCCTCCATAAAAAAAAATTAAGAGCCAAATAATTCACCACCAAATATTACTGAAATTGTAACTGTATAACTTTACTAGGGGAACATTAGGTCCAGTAATTTTGATGACATATATATGTCAGCTTTTAGTGTGCGAGATCAAGGTTACAGCATAGGTTGAATAAAGATCCCCTTCAATCATTAGAGCTTGTATGCAGAATGAACAGGTGATTACTGTACACATGATTGATTTCAACACCCTTGGGATGTAATATGTCATACCAGGTTGACGTCAGCTCTCAAAAATAGCCTTATCTTTTCGACTGGGTATTGAGTTAAACTGAGGTAAATTAAAAACAAGGGTGACCTTTTACAACGTGTCAGCTATTGCATTAATATAGATTAGAGCTGCAACACATTCATGCATGACTGCCTGATCACTTCAGAGGCTGTAGTTTCTACTCTGTATTTGGTCATACAGGGAGTGTGTCTGAAATGGCACCCTATTCCCTGTAATACTTTTGACTAGAGGCCTGTGGGCCTTCGTCTAAAGTAGTGCACTATAAAGGAGATTAGGGTGCCATTTGGGACACAGCCAGGGATTTAAACAGCATTCATGACAGAGACCCACCTGTTTTGAGTCCCACATTTTAAGCAAAAAATAAATAATAAAATAAAACCATTGCATGTTATTTTGGCATTAATACGTGTCATATATCAGTTTGCAAACAATGTAAAAAAATAAAAAATAATAATTGAGTTAATAAAGCCGCATACAAACATGGTCTCTTTTTTTGCTTTATTGAGTAAGGCAGCTCCAAAATGCAGGTGTTTCAGCCAAGCTCAGTGCTTTCTGTGGTGAAGGGGCAGCCAGCGGAAAATACGGAGCATAGGTGTTGGTATTGTTCTCTAGTTGCGCCGTGATTGGCTCAGTGTTCTGTCACTCATGGGGACACTATGTCACCGCCAAGGCTAAGGGTAGAGCTCGAAAATGTCTACATGCATGCTGACATCCTGTATGACTGCTTTACGTCTGTCTACATGCACGCTGACATCCTGTATGACTGCTTTACGTCTGTCTACATGCACGCTGACATCCTGTATGACTGCTTTACGTCTGTCTACATGCACGCTGACATCCTGTATGACTGCTTTACGTCTGTCTACATGCACGCTGACATCCTGTATGACTGCTTTACGTCTGTCTACATGCATGCTGACATCCTGTATGACTCCTTTACGTCTGTCTACATGCACGCTGACATCCTGTATGACTGCTTTACGTCTGTCTACATGCATGCTGACATCCTGTATGACTGCTTTACGTCTGTCTACATGCACGCTGACATCCTGTATGACTGCTTTACGTCTGTCTACATGCACGCTGACATCCTGTATGACTGCTTTACGTCTGTCTACATGCACGCTGACATCCTGTATGACTGCTTTACGTCTGTCTACATGCACGCTGACATCCTGTATGACACACAAATAAATCCCAGGGCTCTGGTCAAACGAAGTGCACTCCATAGGGAACAGGATGCCATTTGGGACACATAGTGTGTGTCTCTGGGAAGGCCCTCACACTGTGCCCCATGCGGCCCCAGGATGATGTCCATCACACGCTGGAATGTTGTAGGGGCGGCAGGTAGCCTAGCGGTTAAGAGCGTTGGGCCAGTAACCGAAAGGTCGCTGGTTTGAATCCCTGAGCCGAAGAGGTGAAACATCTGTCGATGTGCCCATGAGCAAGGGACTCAATCCTAATTGCTCCTGTAAGTGTCTACTAAATGACTAAAATGTAGATGTTGTAGGATCTGTGATGCACACTCCTATATGCCCACTAATGAAGCTGAGAGCTGTAATCATACAGATACTGGGTCAGTAAGTAAGGGTATCTCCAGGGTGGGGGTGTCCTTCCCCAGCTCCCCACTGGAATTGGTTTCATTGGATTAGCTGTGCTTGTGCAGTAGGTTACACTAACACTACTGCATACCAGAACAAACCAGCTTTATCAGGACTAGAGCTTGACCCAGACATGAGCCTTGTTTGGTAAAAGACCATGTCTATATTTTGGCAAGAACAGCTCAAATAAGCAAAGAGAAACAACAGTCCATCATTACTTTAAGACATGAAGGTCAGTCAATAAGGAACATTTCAAGAACTTTGAAAGTTTCTTCAAGTGCAGTCGCAAAAACCATCAAGCGCTATGATGAAACTGGCTCTAGTGAGGACCGCCACATGAATGGAAGACCCAGAGTTACCTCTGCTGCAGAGGATAAGTTCATTGGAGTTACCAGCCTCAGAAATTGCACCCCAAATAAAAGCTTCACAGAGTTCAAGTCACAGACACATCTCAACATCAACTGTTCAGAGGGAACTGTGTGAATCAGGCCTTCATGGTCGAATTGCTGCAAAGAAACCAAACTTTTGACTGGTACTCTAGTTATTTTAAGAACTTCGAATTTATCAATAATTCAGTGGTGGAAAAAGTACCCAATTGTCATACTTGAGTAAAAGTAAAGATACCTTAATAGAAAGTTACTCAAGTAAAAGTGAAAGTCTGCCAGTAAAATACAATTTGAGTAAAAATCTAAAAGTATTTGGTTTTAAATATACTTAAGTATCAAAAGTAAATGTAATTGCTAAAAGATACTTAAGTATCAAAAGTAAAAGTATAAATCATTTAAAATTCCTTATATTAAGCAAACCAGACGGCACCATTTTCTTGTTCTTAAAATTTATGGATAGCCAGGGGCACACTCCAGTAGGGATGACCACGTGTTCTCTTGATAAGTGTGTGAATTTGACAATTTTCCTGTCCTGCTAAGCATTCAAAATGTAACGAATACCTTTGGTTGTCAGGGAAAATGTATGAAGTAAAAAGTACAATATTTTCTTTAGGAATGTAGTGAAGTAAAAGTAAAAGTTGTCAAAAATATAAATAGTAAAGTAAAGTACAGATACCCCAAAAAACTACTTAAGTAGTACTTTAAAGTATTTTTTACTTAAGTACTTTACACCACTGCAATAATTTGGGGAATTTCCCCAGAGAGCCATGACCCATCTCAGTATGACATGGAAAGTGCTTGTTAATCACTTCTTATAACTCTCATCATGACCAAGTTACCTAATAAAACACATGGATAAAAAAGCACTTTAGGCTTATACCAATGGAAAGAAATCAGTCACATTAGTGTACATCGCATAGTGTGAGATTCTATTTCTCTAAATTATTATGAGACATTTCCAGTACTTTCTTCTCACAAATATCCCCCTGCCCCTTCCCATATTCTGTGGCTCATATCTTCAGACGGCGCTGGGAAACGTTAAATAACTCATTGAATTCAGTGCGACTATGCCAACGCCTGGCCCCAACACGGCTACATATTGAAAACCAGCTGATTAGCATGCCTTCTGCAATATCCTTATCACCTTGATCAAAACAGCCAGCTTACTACAGCAGGGCCCCACTCATGACCAATCAGAATCCACTTCCTCCACTGAGTGCAAATCAGGAACCAATCAGAAGCCATTAGGACAGAGCCCTGAACACTTACTGTTAATTTGCTAAATGAATGCCACCATGTTGTAGACTGAAGAGAAGTAATTTAGCATTGATTGGAAAACTTAAATGTAACTTAATTTATGTACCCTCTTTAATCCAATTTAACTCAGAGAGTACAAGCCCTATTTGATTAAATCCAGTAACTGGGTTTTGGGGATAACATTATAAGTAAGGACATTTTTATAGCAGGACAGCACATACTGTACCAGAGGCTACACAACAAGTGGGTTATTGATAAACTGATACTTGGACTCGTGACACATGGACATAAACACAAACACACGCACACACACACAATCTCTCTCACACACACACAATCTCTCTAACAAACACACACACACATACACACGTTCACACACACACACACACACACACACACACACACACACACACACACACACACACACACACACACACACACACACACACACACACGCACACACACACAATCTCTCTCACAAACACACGTTCACACACACACACACGTTCACACACACACACACACACACACACACACACAAACACACACACACACACACACACAAACACACGCACACACACACACACACACACACACACACACACACACACACACACACACACACACACACACACACACACACACACACATCACAGGGGTCAAGGAAAAAGTGCACAAAGATTCATCTCTAGCTTTTGGAAGTTGTCAGGTAAAACTGACTGCAAGGGAGATGGAGGAGAGAGAGAGCCATTAGTCTCATGTTGCTACAGATGGGTTCGCTTTCTGCAGAGGCAAGAGAAGCCTCACTCAGTACCTTCACCTGAAAGTGTCAGACACAACAGCAGCTGTAGGCCTAGATGATATGGCTCACAGACAGATGGAGCGTCGTCATATCCCGGCTACAACTGAGACATCTATACAGGATGAGACAGATAGCGTTCAGCTGCAGAAGTTTAGTATAATGCTAAAGTATCATGGTTTAGATGGGGTGGGAGAGATACAGAGGGAGAGGAAGTGTGTGTTTGTGTGTGTGTGTGTGTGTGTGTGTGTGTGTGTGTGCGTGTGCGTGTGCGTAGACTAAGAGTTAAGAGACAGCAGCAGTGTTGTTACACATCAAGAACACACATAACCATGGCAAAACATGTGAAGCAATTACAAGGCAGGATTAGTTTTACCTCCGTTCCAGCCATTATTATGAGCCGTCCTCCCCTCAGAAGCCTCCGCTGATTCAGACGCTGTATTGTTTTGCTGGACATGCATACAAAGTCAATTACTAGTGCTTTCACCTCATAGTCTTCATTATGTTGAGCTACAGCTGGAGTGAATGCTATTTCTATGGCATACTAGTATTCAAATTCTATAGAACTCGTTCAAATTCTATAGAACTCATTCAAATTCTATAGAACTACTCATAGAAGTACATTTACTGTAAATGAGTAATGACAGTCTATTCGTGTTATGTGACTCACAGTGTGACTGGCTCCGACTACATTGAGGTTTCAAAGGCAAAAAGAATAGGAGAATAATGATTTTCTGTCCATCCTCCATTTTCCTTTAATCAATCTGTAGAATCATCTACTACGACACACGCAGTGGACAATTCTACAGGGGTTTTGCTGAGATAAGTTCGCAGACAATTGAATGATCTAATTTGGCATCAGTTATTCACACTTTGAAATTGTGAATTGTATTAGGTCTACTTTGAACATTCCTTTTTAACATCTTGTCCAAAGGAATCAAGAACATGTACTTGTAAGAGCAAGATAAGTCCATTGAAGAACTGGTGTACTTTTGGGACCTCTTGTGGTCACAAGCGGCTCTCACAGGGTTGTCGTCTGCTTGAGTTAGATCAACGTCTCACAATATGTGGCCTACTTCTTTGGAATATTTAATATTTCATTACGTTTCCACTTAGCCTGACTGAAAAACAATGCAATCAAACTAGTTTAGCATAATGACTAGACATCATTTCACATTGTATTGAAATATCTGATATATGTTTAGTTTGTCATTCATATTTTACATATTTACACACATTATATACACATTTAAACCTTTTGTAAAACAATTTAGGGGAAAAACGACATACAACTTGATCAGAGATTTCACTTCTCCTGTGGAAATCCTTCACTTCTGCTGCATAAAAGTCACTGTGTCGCCACGGAGAGATGACTTCCTCTTGGAAAAGAAAGCAGTCCATTGATGCTCATATAAAGAAATGAAAAGACTGTCTTGGCGCAGTATTTTGGGATGGCAAAAGATATTGCTACATGTACTTCCCTAATGAAATAGCACGCAGTATGGGTGCATCTCAATAGTCTAAAGTGGCTTCCTTTCCTCCTTTCCTCCTTTCCTTCATCCTCACTGGGCACACGCTGGTTGAATCAACGCTGTTTCCACAGAATTTCAATGAGCCAACATGGAATAGACGTTGAATTGACGTCTGTGCCCAGTGGGTCTGCACATATGTCGTTGGATAGAGTTGGATAGAACAAATACCTGATATACACTACCAGTCAAAAGTTTGGACACACCTACTCATTCAAGGGTTTTTCTTTATTTTTAATATTTTTTACATTGTAGAATAATAGTGAAGACATCAAAACTATGAAATAAATCACAGACAGTGTCAACAGCAAAGCACACCCACACCATGACACCTCCTCCTTCTTTACGGTGGGAACTACACATGTGGAGATCATCCATTCATCAGATGACCTCCACAATCCCCCGACCTCAACCCAATTGAGATGATTTGGAATGAGTCAGACGGCAGAGTGAAGGAAAAGCAGCCAACAAGTGCAAAGCATATGTGGTAACTCCTTCAAGAATGTTGGAAAAGCATTCCAGGTGAAGCTGGTTGAGAGAATGCCAAGAGTGTGCAAAGCTGTCATCAAGGCAAAGGGTGGCTATTTGAAGAATCTCAATTATAAAATGGTTTAACACTTTTTTTGGTTACTACATGATTCCATATGTGTTATTTCATAGTTTGTATGTCTTCACTATTATTCTACAATGTAGAAAATAGTAAAAATAAAGAAAAACCCTTGAATGAGTAGGTGTGTCCAAACTTTTGACTTGTACTGTAGGTAATCACCATATTGCTTCACATTTGCTTTATATTCAGATCAGTGCATGAGGAAGTAGAGAAGAAAAGAGGAAGCAGCGTTAGACTATTGAGATGCACCCTCACTCACAGGGGTTGTGGTGGAAACCACATGTCCTGGTCTCTAGTGCACTAGTCTATATAACTCAGCACATCACTGTCCCCTTCCATTTTCACTCTTTCTCGCTTTCTCTCTCTCACACACACACTCTCTCAATCATCCTTTCACCATGGGCAACTTTGCTGCCAACGAGGGACTTTCGGTCTTTGTCATTGTAAGTCTGTCAAGTTCAATTCTATAATTACTCTACATTTCTGTTTTGGGGTGTAATGTCCTACTGTTCTAACCAGGGGAATTGGGTCTGTTTTAGCTGGTCTGGCTGGGAATCAACGCTTACCTGTTTGTCCAGTTCTACATGAACTTCCTTACTGAGAGATGGTTCTATACACGGGTCCTCCTTGGGGTAAGTTTGAGAACCAACCGAAAGTCATTCGATTTTTTTCAAGATCGTTTCTATTTAAGAAATGATTTAAGAAATGGAGGTCAGTTTAAGATTGCATACTGTGTTCTTACTGTATTATTAATCTTGGCAACCCAGAACCAGATCTTGAGTGAGTGCTGACCTCTGGCCAACTGTTGTCGTCTGTCAACAGGCCTGCTGTACTATGTACACTGTATTCAGTATGTGGACCGTAATTATTATAATAATTGTTTACATTCTACACGTTTATTATATAGTACTAGGTCAATCATATTGAATATGTGTAGTGTATATTATACCTAACCTCTATTGTGTGACAGAGATTGAAACAAAAAAATAATCACACTTTGATGCGCTATCTTTACTCTGTGGTTACAGCTGGGTGCACGGCTGATTACATGTTCCTCACAGGCAGCCCAGGTGGCTAGACTAACAGTAGTAATGACCAGAAGTGAAACTGGGTCTGCACTCTACGTCCCTCTCACTCCTCTCAGTCCCTGAGGGCCCCTTTCAATTGAAACCAGTAACCAGAAGTAAAAAAAACATAGATTCAAACTGTACAAATTGTTACGTTCGACTAATGATTCCCACTTCTTCTCTCTCTCCTTCTCTCTATCTAACCCTACTCTCTCTCTACCCCTCTCTATCTAACCCAACTCTCTCTCTCCCCCTCTCTATCTAACCCAACTCTCTCTCTCCCCCTCTCTATCTAACCCTACTCTCTCTCTCCCCCTCTCTATCTAACCCTACTCTCTCTCCCCCTCTCTATCTAACCCAACTCTCTCTCTCCCCCTCTCTATCTAACCCTACTCTCTCTCTCCTCCAGCATGCCCTCTCCTGGGCCAGGGCTCCTGCAGCCTGCCTCAACTTTAACTGTATGCTTATTCTGCTACCAGTCTGCCGGAACCTTCTGTCCTTCCTCCGCGGCTCCATCCAGGTAACACACACACACCCCAACCCTATTTTATCCAAATGTGTATGGATAATCATCTATAAATAATTGCTGGGTCACATTAAAAAAAAAAAATCTTACACATTCAGTGTTGCAGTCGCACAGCTGCTCGACAACTGGACAGAAACATCACCTTTCACAAGCTGGTGGCTTACATGATAGCATTTCACACAGGTACCCTACTCACTTAATTAGTTTGGTTTACATTTGCCTTTGATTATTTTCATTCGTTGTCATCAAACAGATGTCTCTGTACAGATAGTAATCTCTGCTTTGCCTGCGTCCTTCCCTAGCGGTCCACATCGTCGCCCACCTGTTTAACTTTGAGTGGTTCATGGGAGCCCAGCTGGACAGGAACAGCAGCTCTTTGCCCTTTGTGTTGTCACAGATTGGCATCGGAGACAACGCCTCCTACCTAAACCCCATCAGGACCGACCAGACCGTCAGTATTCTATTAGCTACACATTTTCATTGTTCATTGTGTTTATAACTGCCTAGGACACATTGTTCATTGTGTTTATAACTGCCTAGGACACATTGTTCATTGTGTTTATAACTGCCTAGGACACATTGTTCATTGTGTTTATAACTGCCTAGGACACATTGTTCATTGTGTTTATAACTGCCTATGACACATTGTTCATTGTGTTTATAACTGCCTAGGACACATTGTTCATTGTGTTTATAACTGCCTAGGACACATTGTTCATTGTGTTTATAACTGTCTAGGACACATTGTTCATTGTGTTTATAACTGCCTAGGACACATTGTTCATTGTGTTTATAACTGCCTAGGACACAATGTTCATTGTGTTTATAACTGCCTATGACACATTGTTCATTGTGTTTATAACTGCCTAGGACACATTGTTCATTGTGTTTATAACTGCCTAGGACACATTGTTCATTGTGTTTATAACTGCCTAGGACACATTGTTCATTGTGTTTATAACTGCCTAGGACACATTGTTCATTATGTTTATAACTGCCAAGACACATTAATATGTCTTATTTAGCTGTTAGAAAAGGGTTTATGAATCTATAAAGCATTACAGAGTATTCCTGTTTATTATATAGCTATGTCAAGAGGTCAGTTCTGACCAAGGTCAGAATGTTGACACATCATAGCAGATTATGACAGGTAGGAATCCCCCAGCATATAAATAGAATGACTGAATAGAATGCTATGTCCCCCAGCATATAAATAAAATGACTGAATAGAACGCTACTGTATTTCTAAATCCCCCAGCATAGAAATAGAATGACTGAATCGAATGCTACTGTATTTCTATGCCCCCCAGCATAGAAATAAAATGACTGAATAGAATGCTATGTCCCCCAGCATAGAAATAGAATGACTGAATAGAATGATACTGTATTTCTATGTCCCCCAGCATAGAAATAAAATGACTGAATAGAATGCTATGTCCCCCAGCATAGAAATAGAATGACTGAATAGAATGATACTGTATTTCTATGTCCCCCAGCCCATAACACACTATGACTCCTTCATTACTCTTTGGCTGCCTCCTCTGAACAGAGATATATATGTCTAAAAACAGATCATAAAATGGTTAGCTAATTTCCCACTCCTTGTAATATTAAAGCAAGTTCATTATGCTGAATCTGAGGGAAGCATTTCTGAACAATACGACTTCCCTAAATAGGTTGAGCAGATAGTTCCAAACACAGCCTCCACACTCCCTCTGAGGCAACAACATGACTGCATTACTTCAGTGTTGTTTTATCATCATGGTGTATGTTGACATCTGAAATCCCACTTCTCTGATTGGGTCAGAACCCAACCATAGTGATGTTCACCACCATCGCGGGGTTAACGGGCGTGGTCATCACCCTGGCCCTCATCCTTATCATTACATCATCCATGGAGGTCATCCGCAGGTCATACTTCGAGGTCTTCTGGTACACCCACCACCTCTTCATCATCTTCTTCATCGGACTCGTCTTCCACGGCTTCGGGTGAGTCAGTGAAAACTCTCACAATGGTGTGTGCACATTCATTGTTTCTCCATAACACCCATTTTGAGTCAGTTGAACATTTCCTACAGAGACATAACATATGATTAGCCTCATAATAAGATATTAAAAAGGCTCATACATGCTTATGACAAGTAATAAAAGCATTATACCTGCAGGTTAAGCCCTACCGTTTTTATGTCTAAATCTCTCTAAAACGGTTTGCCACAGGCGAATTGTCAGAGGGCAGACTGCTACAAGTCTCCAGGAGCACAAGCCATCGCAGTGTGCAGATCGGTTTGAGTCATGGGGAGAGAACGGGACCTTCTGCTCTAAGCCCGAGTTTGCTGGGAACCCTCCTATGGTGAGCTATGACAGTTCGGTTTTTTACATGACTTAAGTGTGCTGATTCTTTTTTGTAAATAACATTTTCTCTATCGGTTTCCTCTTCAGACATGGAAGTGGGTGGTGGGGCCTATGATCCTGTATGTGTGTGAGAGACTGGTCCGATTCTACCGCTCCCAACAGAAGGTCGTAATCACCAAGGTCAGTATTGTGTTTCACGCCAGCTTGTACACTCCCAACAGGCAATTTCTATTAATTTCTTAAATTTTTCTAACGGGCCATTTCTTTTCTATTCAAAGCCAGTGTGATTGAGACAGTCCGTGATTGAGACAGTCGTCGTTGTTAGAAGGCAGCCCTGGCTAAGAACCAGCATCATGCACTATGCAGTTCACGTCTACTCATCCAACAGTTAGCTGTCTCTTTTAGCCTCCATCTTGTTTGTCTCCCATCTGTCTCTTCTCTCCAGGTGGTGATGCACCCGTCCAAGACCCTGGAGCTACAGATGAAGAGGAAGGGTTTCAAGATGGAGGTCGGCCAGTACGTCTTCATGCAGTGTCCCTGTGTCTCCCAGCTGGAGTGGCACCCCTTCACACTCACCTCCGCCCCCGAGGAGGACCACTTCAGCGTCCACATCCGTATCGTGGGTGACTGGACCCAGGGCCTGTACGAGGCCTGTGGCGGGGACAAGAACGAGACACAGGAAGCATGGAAACTGCCCAAGTACGTGGTTGAATGCAGAGAGCGAACATTTCCTACCAACCCGTCCCCTTAACTAACCTGCGGTTAAATATCCATTAGGTTGAATGTTAGGTTTTTAAACAGCCATTTCTGCGCTTAATGTCCCTACTTGACATCATAGTGTACAGTTGGTGGGCTGTCATTTAGAATATGAGGATGGGGTAGTAGTGTTTCCTTTTTACTGTGAAATAACAGTGAGGGGAAGTGGCATAAGAGAGGATATATGTGGTACATTTCAATAGAGACGTCTAATGGCAACATTGTGTAATTGTTCAACCAGAAAGTATCCAGTAGATTAGATTCTTTAATGTTTTTACCATAGAAATGCAATTAGAAGACTATTAAACTGTTTATATGACTGTAACTCTCTCCCTGTATGCAGAATGGCGATAGATGGCCCATTTGGTACAGCCAGTGAGGACGTGTTCGGCTACGAGGTGGTCATGCTGGTGGGTGCTGGCATCGGGGTCACCCCGTTCGCCTCCATCCTCAAGTCAGTGTGGTACAAACACATGCAGGAGAACCAGAACGTCTTCACCAAGAAGGTGAGAGATGGGCTCTGTCTGTCTGTTTTTTCTCTTTCTAAATTGCAGTGTTAGGGTACTTCCCCATTTCATTCCACCAATGTTTCAGCTGAAATGTTCTTCATTGCATCGTGATTTACTTTTCTATTTCATTTCATCAAGTGAGAGAAATCTCACTGCCATGAGTGCAATGTTAATTTATTTTCAACGTTTGCATCGTTCCTTTAGTCAGCTCTAAACTCATTGTTATATGTCCAATATGTGATTCAAAATTCAAAAGGCACTCGCACATATGAGCTATCTTCGTTGCAGGTGCATAGTAACAGTTTAATAAGATGAGAAAAAAGAAGAAGCCCACACACAGCTCTTGCTAGTATCGCTGCTCTTTATTAAGCTTCACGTTGCGGCCTCAAGGACTTCTTCAGAGCTTTGTTTTGTCCAATATGTGAAACGGACAATCTTTCTTCCATCTCCTCCATGCCAGATCTACTTCTATTGGCTGTGTCCTGAGACCCAGGCCTTTGAGTGGTTTGCTGACCTGCTGCAGTCTCTGGAGGGCCAGATGACAGAGAAAGGCATGGTGGACTTCCTCAGCTACAACATCTACCTGACCCGCTGGAAAGAGACCGAGGTCAGCACACCACACTTTTCAGCAGGGGCGCAACTTTGGTTTTAGAAGTGGGGGGGACATCATTTAAAAAGAAAATGTTTATCCCTTCGGATAAACACTCCAAACAGCCTACCCGACCGCTCGGAGATGTCCGCATGGTCCTAAAGCACACCTTTGCCTCGTTTTGTATCACATTCCAATGATAAAACTGGGGGGACAAAAATGCAATTTCAGAATGTGGTCACCTATCCCCCCCCCACCCTTTATGTCATATGTACAAAATAAGAATGAAAACTAAAAAAGCTGCGTTCTCTCTTTAAAATAATAACTATTGCCTGTAGATGAGAGCGGGACAATGCATAATCACAATATATATTTATGTTTTTACAAAAGGCTGCTCACTTCAGAGTCCACCATGAGGCGGAGAATGACCCTATCACAGGGCTGAAGCAGAAGACTCTGTATGGGAAACCTAACTGGGACAATGAGTTCACTACAATTGGGACAAAGCATCCAGAGTGAGTGCCTTTCAGCCTCTTCTATTCCAAATTACAGCCAACAGAATTTGCATATTCCAGAGAGAGACATATTTGAGTTAGATGTACTCAAATTGTAAAACGTGTTACATGTATAGTTCACAACATGTGGACTATTCGTAATGAATGTGTGTGTGTGTGTGTCCAGGAAAAAAGTAGGAGTGTTCCTGTGCGGTCCCACCCAGCTGGCTGACGTCTTGGGGAAGCAGTGCCTGTCTCACTCTGAGGCTGGTGTCAAGTTCATCTTCAACAAGGAAAACTTCTGAGACCCCAACACCCCTCCAAGAGCACCAACAAGGCAATAGCAATATTCCTACTTTGTTATCAAAGTTAACTTTCAATATCACTCAGACCCAGAGTATCCTCTGGATTGTAAGCCATTTCACATTCCTAAACTGTTGTGTTGTTCTCCCCGACATAAACAATCAATGGTTTTTAATATGGATTCTCTGGGTGAATTGAACAAAAATTATACTGAAGTGCCCTTATCTCACACAACAGTTGATCAAATCATAGCACCAAAAATGGAAGTGAACTTCACTGTTCTAATGATCCTGACCTACAACACGCCTCAGTGACATTTCACAATGTGTTTCTTGCAGAAATCTGTGAAGAAATTACCAAACCTACCCGCATTTACCACAGAGGCCAGAACGTTACTCTTGTTCTGCAATACAACATGCAAACATGGAAACTTTTCAAAACTCTCTAGTTTCACTTCTTCCTGTTTCTGGTGTTGTATTTGCAAGTTTGTATAAGCAAAATAGTGTGCATAAAGCTTACTTCATTTAAAAACATATTTTATTTTCACTGCATCAGGGATAGCTTACCAGACGTTTTGGCTTTGCAGCCTTCTTCACTGTGTAGGTAAAGCTAAAGTTAGTATAAAATGAAAATACGCAACAACAAAAAGCTGTTTGGGATGTGATATTCATGTTATCCCAGCTGCAGCTTCTCCTGCTGGACTCAATAGCAGCTGAGTTTCGGTAGGCTGGCCAAGTGAGTGACACATTTCATTGAACGGTGAGCCCACTGAGACATGTCAGTCCTATGTGTGTGTGTACGTGTGTTAGTTCAGCTTCTCTTTTTACTGAGGTCAGAGAGTCAAAGAAACCCAAAGCGCTGGTGAGGAAAAGTCTTGTAACTAGACTGCATAAAGTACTGTAATAACGCTTGGCTAGAGTTGTTAAATACCTATGGACCTGCATGGTGTTGTATTCGTGCTGCTTGATATAACAATAGAACAGTCACACACAGACAGCATAAAATGGTTTAATTTGAACGTTTGATGACATTCAGTTATGGGTCCTAGAGTCTATCGATGGCACCTTGCACACCAGGCACATTATTATTTCTATGGAAACTTATGTTTTTTCAACGATTGCAACTTGAAATTGTGTCTGTATATAATATCCTGTGATCTGTTTACATAGCATTTCCTAAAGCAAGTTAATCTGATCTCTAACTGTGATGTCAAATAATGTACATAATAAACATGGATTTTCCTCACCCTATATCAAGGAAGTGGGACAATCGTACAAATATAAGCACACACCAAAATAATTAGAAGTAAACCCAACATTATAGTTGGACCATTGGTAAAGTAAGGTAGCAGCTTTGAAGCCAAGCTTTCATAATACGAAGATTTCAACTGATGCATTTAAAGTCAATGAATAAAGTCTCTTCAGGGTAGACAGCATTTCAGCCCATCCAGAGCATTTCAATAGATGTGGTAAAGAGGTCAATGGAATGCAAACCGTGGGGATAGAAGGACGCCGGATTTGTGCACATTCAACAAATCTGATCGAACAAAGTGGATATTCATCAAATCCGTCATAATTGATGTATTGTAACAGGCCCACAATGTGGTTACTAAAGTCCGATTTGGATATATTTGGCTGTTTTCCCTGCAAAACATTTAGAAGTTGTCCCTTTTCAGGTTTAGAAGAAGTGACTGCTAAATGATAACTACCATTCGTATAAGCTGGTAGCATAGCTAGCATACAGAAGTTGGTGGTGGTGGTCAAAGTCATTTATTACATTGTTATTGATTATTGCATTGTTGGGTTTTGAGTTTGCAAGAAAGGCATTTCACTGTACTTGTGCATGTGACATTAAAAACTTGAAACTTGATGACATGAACATGCATTGTGAAATACACATACACAATAACCTTATTTTGTTGGAGGGCAATTAGGAGATTCAGGATCTTTCCCACACGCGTTTCCATGACATTTCCATTGTTTTGGTCGAGTTCCATTGACCCCTTTACCGCATCTATAGCCGTCTCTCTGCTTGTCCCATTCAGCATAGAATGTACAGTGAGCTACTGATTACTGAATACCTCCCCCTGCCAGATGGGTGAAGAATTGCACCCTCTCTCTCAGAAGTATCAGGGTTGGTCCTGGTCTAGGGGGTTAAGGCCACAGCAAACACACTGACCACACAGTACATAGTGCGGTTCTCCCATTTCACTGTGCAGCTCCCTGAAAGAAAGGAACAGACAGTGCATTGGTCAGTTTGATAAGCAGTAGCAGTGTTTCCTAGGCAGCTGGGGAGGGCTGCTTTAGTGAAGAGACGTGGTTCCACCCCAATGATGACACTCACCTGTTTCGTTCAATGAAAGAAGATTTGAAATAGACAAGATGGCGGTGTACACATTGTCGATTACTTCAATGAGCAAAAAAAATATTTTTATAACGGAGCATTTTCTAAATTAAAACGCACCACCTGCCAATGGACACAGACATTTTAGAATATACATGTTTGGCCGAATCAAGAACGAAGATAGTATCGCCAAGTTAAGGTTGGTCATACATTTTCTGTGCTACACCAAACAGTACCTAACCTGTAACTCCCAGTAATGGATACCAAAAATCTATGGTTAAATCCCATTACCTGGTGTAACAACCTGTAGCTAGGAAAGGCTTTGAACTGAGCAGTGGTCGATGTTATCTTACCATCAGTAACCGTGTCCCAGTAGCAGGAGTTAGCTGTGTGGAGACCAGCACCACTCTTCTGCATGACAGCACAGTTAACTGTAGAGAGAGGTACAGGCAGGGGTCAAATCATAATCACAATGTCAATAAGCAATTGTGTTTTGTCACATATGGTTTCACCACTGGCACCATACAATAGGTTTGTATGCTGGATCTACGATAAAATGAACAAGTCTGTGTGTTCAATAGGAGATGACGGCAGCCATACCAATGTACTTGTATGACTTAGTCTGTTTGACCAGCAGGGTGAGGGCTTGCTCCACAATCTTGGCTGTCCACTGGTTCACAGTGTCCTGTCTGTAGCTCTCTTCTCCAATGATACTCTGAATGCACTGCAAGATGGACACACACACAGTTCTGAGAAGGCTGTCCCCTGAAGGCATGTGGGAGCATGGGACCTGATGTGAACAGTGCTGTATTCAGTCACGTCTATACTGGGGATGTGACTGAGTGTCTTTAGTAATCGGGAAAAACAGACCGCGAGGCTGGATATAGTTTCACATGATACCTCACTGTCAATTTACACGAAGTATTAGCTAGCTAAAACTATGTATTTTAAAAGCCATCTTAACATCAATATTCCCATTTGGTTATTCAAACGTATTTCAACGTCTTGACGCTTACTCAATAGATAGTAATTACCTCTTTCACGGAGTTACTGGCCTCTTCTGAGTTGAAAGAGCCCTAGAAACAATGTAACAGTGATGAGTCAGATAGACTAGCATTAGCATCTCTTCAACTCACCACACCTTTCACTGCAGTTAGAATGGTCAAAATTCTAGGACTGAAACTGAGATGCACAGTAATATCAAGGTAGTTAGGTAAATGCTGTAACTCAGAGATTATGGCTAGGTTGTTTAAACAATAGCTTGGAAGTTGTCTTTTCCACTGTATGGCTATTTGGCTAGCTAGGGAGCTAGCTATCTAGCTGGATCGCGTTGTTGTGCCAGCTAGCTATCTATATTTTCGATTTAATACTCAAGAGTATCGCAACGAAATAGTTGGTAGCATATTCAGTACCTCTTCACCAGAAAATTCCTCCATTCTCGCCTTCTTAAAAGTGATAGAAATAGCTGCTTTTCCAGTGAAAATCTACTTGATAAATATTTGAGATTTCCTGTTTGCTGTCACAGGTGGTTAACGAGTGGAGCGAAGCAGGTCACAGCCCCAAGAAATGAACTGAGGTTATGTGAACACTGCCACCTAGCGAGCCTAAAAATAACACAGGATAAAAGAGAATGGCACTTTCCAGATGTCTCTCGTTGCATTATAAAGTGGAAAATGATCAAAGCTTTTACATAAAGTTGTTTTACTAGTATCCAAATCATGAGATGATTGTCACACCAGAACCAAGTTCAAACAGTTTATGAGAGGGTGAAAATAAAATATCAGAACACACACAAACTTCCTCATTTTCCCCTGAAAAACACACAATAAGGTTACATTTAAAGTGCAATTGTGCATTTGGGATATTTCAGTCAGCAATAAATAGTATATTTACATCCTCACAGTTTATAACACACGACTACGTTATAAAAACACGATCAAAAACACACTGTGGTTAAATACATTTTTGTGTGTGGTAAATGCAGAAAATACAAGTATACATATTTATAATAGGCATTTCACATATGGGAAGTTTGGGAACTGAATGTCAATAAATAGGTCACTTTGTGAGAAGTTAGCTAGTGGTCAAAGTGGAATGGTTGTTTGTGGTGTACAGTCAATGTGCATCCTCTTCAAGGCACAAGGGTTTTCATTGGTTGTTGGTGCTGCCAGTCCAGTCCTCCAACCCCCAGTGAGTGGAGTCACAGTAGGGTGCAGGTGGTAGAGCGTGCACCTCTACCACCTGGGTGCAAGGGGGCTCTCAGAGGGGGCTGGGCACCACTAGCGCTGGTCTCTGATGGGTCTCTGCTCTTCAGTCCTGCAGAGGGACCCTTGGCACTGGCAGGTAGCTCCCCCACGCCGGTGCCCTCTGCTGGTGCTTCCACACTCTCCTCAGCCTGCTTGGCTTTGGAGGAGGACAGGCGTTTGAACAGCGACAGCTGAGGGCAGTAGAGAGGAGAGAACACAGTGAGATCTGACCTACTCAATCACTGACGTTCACAGAGCTTTATGAAGTGCTTTTCTGTTCTTTAACTTCTACTTCTTTGTTCCAATGGCTTTCTGTTATACCTTTCTGTTGGTCCCTGGTTGGCGCTTGGATTTCTCCTCGGTTGTTCGATTCTGCGGCTGAGTGCTGGATGCAGAGATCTCCTCTGTCGGAGCCAAAGGACTGGGCTGACCTGAGTCCTCTGTAACTGGACACAACAGACAGATACTTCATGATAATCCATCCACCCACAGCACAGAGACAGTAAAGCATTAACCACATAAACAGTTGAAGACAAAGGTCACCTGTTTGTCAGACATTTCAGAACATCTCTTTTATGCTCACCTTTCTGCACACCGTCTGGGAGAGTTTCTTCTTTCACACCCTCTGGTCCCTAGGAAGAGGGAATTCTGTCTTAGAAGTTAACAAACATACAGGTCCTAAATCTGTAGATTAGGGTAATCTGTAGGGTAGCGTACCTGGAGGGGTTCTGCTGTGAACTGGCTCTGACCCTGTACCGATTGTCCCTCCGTGTCCTGAGATTTCTCTATCTCCTCTGCTTTGTTCTCCTCATCATCTTCCTCCTCATCTTCCTCATCATCTTCCTCTTCATGTTCTTCCTCCTCTTTAGCTCGTGAATCCTGCAAAAAGGGATGGGAATGAGTGGAGCAGACTGGTTAAAACAAGCGATAGTAAAATAGGTAACATACAACTTAGTCACAGGGGAGAAACTCCACAGGCACACACACACACACACACACACTGTTGAGGAAGTCAGCACTAAAAGAGACTAGAGGAAGACTAGAGGTGGTTGCTTCACATTGGATATGGATGGGGGAGTCACAACAGGGAGCTAAGGGATTACAGACATGGTTAAAGGAAGAAAATGGATCCCACCTGCCACTGGAACAGTTTAATGCAAACAGCACTATGTATTCATGTGTAGAGAATGTGTTCAACACAAATGATATGATATGGACCGTACGTGATGGGACTAGTTCTTGACACTGATTTTGATAGAGTTTTAGCACAACAAATATTTATTTAAACATAAATAAAACAATTCTGTAATATTCATTATATATAATAAGTCATGATAAAGAAAAAAGTTGTACAAAATCGTTGGAGAGCATGCCTGGAAAATAGTAGCTAGTACTGGTAAATTGTCTTTACAGAAGAACAAAGTTGAAAAGGGGGTTCAAAAAAGCATTTAGGCATAAATTCTTAGCTGCCCTGTAACATGGTAAAGGTCTATACAAGGAGTTTGACAGACAATGCTGTTGACATGCAGTTGATATACATGAATAAAAACAGTGATAGACAGTAAAGATAGAACAATCTAAAGTACACAAAACACTATGGGTTGTAAAAAAGCATTAAAATGCTCAATGAAGAGTGTTCTTGAGAGAAGATGACAGACCGCACTGGTTTGGAACAGAACAGAACAGATAGGGCTATCATTTGAGATTGAGGTACTGAGGTAAAACATTGTCCCAGAACTCTTCCCCTTTCCCTGACCTCTGTTTGGACCCGTTACCTCTGGCTGCAACATTCTGATGACTCTCCCTGTCTTTCTTTGCTTTCTTTTTGTCAACCACCTCCTCCTCTTCTTCCTCCTCCTCCTCTGCCTCATCTTCACCCTCCTCTCCAGCTTCTTCTTCTTCCTCATCTTCACTCTCCTCCTCCTCTTTTTCTTCCTCACTTTCACTCTCCTCCTCCTTTCTAGCTTCTTCCTCATCTTCACTCTCCTCCTCAGCTTCTTCCTTATCTTCACTCTCCTCCTCAGCTTCTTCCTCATCTTCACTCTCCTCCTCTCCTTCACTCTCCTCCTTCTCTCCTTCTTCCTCATCTTCACTCTTCTCCTCCTTTCCAGCTTCTTCCTCATCTTCACTCTCCTCCTCAGCTTCTTCCTCATCTTCACTCTCCTCCTCAGCTTCTTCCTTATTTTCACTCTCCTCCTCAGCTTCTTCCTCATCTTCACTCTCCTCCTCTCCTTCACTCTCCTCCTTCTCTCCTTCTTCCTCATCTTCACTCTTCTCCTCCTTTCCAGCTTCTTCCTCATCTTCACTCTCCTCCTCAGCTTCTTCCTCATCTTCACTCTCCTCCTCAGCTTCTTCCTTATTTTCACTCTCCTCCTCAGCTTCTTCCTCATCTTCACTCTCCTCCTCCTCTCCGGCTTCTTCTTCAGCCTCCTCCTCCTCACTCTTATCCTCTTCTTTCTCGTCCTCTGCAGTACTGCTCTCATCCTCTTCCTCTGCTTTTGTTCCACTGTCTGCCTCAGTCTCATATTCCTTATCTGCAGATTCCTCTACAGATCCTACACTCTCATCCTCTTCCTCACTTTCTTCCTCCTCCTCTTCATAATCAGATTCCTTACTCTTGCTCTCAGTGTCACTCTGCGATACTTCCCCACCCTCTTCCTCCTCCTCTACCTCACTCGCCTTGCTCTCTCCCTCCCCCTCTTCTTCCTCCTCTCCCACACTCTCTCCCTCTCCTCCCACCGGGCTACTCATCCTGTCACCCTCCTCTTCCTCCAGTCCACTCTCCTCTTTCTCTGCATCCTCTAACTCCCTCTCTTCTCCCCGATCTGTTTCAGTCTCACATTGCTCATCTCCTCCCTCGCTCTCCTCCTCTAATTCAGAGATCCCTCCATCCTCCTCCACCTTCACTGTGTCATCATCCTCACTCTCTTCCTCCTGCTTGGCTGGTGTCTGATCGTCGTTGCTCCCTGTCTCGTCTCCCCTCTCCTCCTGTCCTCCGTTGTCTGGGGGACCAGAGTAGGACCTGCATTCCTCCTCCTCCGCCCCCTGATCAGAGCTCCCTGGAGCGGGGATGATGTTGATGCTGACTGCTGTTCTCTTGCCTCCTGGTTCAGAGGCCATGGATTTAGACGACTGGCTCCAGGAAGACTGGGCGTCCTCAGCACTCTGTCTGCTGAACCTCTGGGCCCTGCTCGGACTCCGGACGGACTCACTGTCTGAGGGAGAACCCAACTGTCTGGCTGCTGCCACTAGCCCCACGCCTGACACCAGAGAGGCCACTCCGGTCAGTAAGCTGCACTGCGGTGTCTGTTCAGGTAGTTCAGTCTTGGGTTTGCCCTTTTCTCGTTCTGTGTTTTCATTCTTAGTTTTTTGTGGCACTTCAGACACCACGTCTGGTTTAGTTGTATTTTTCACAGGCAGCGCATCAGTTAACTTAAGGCCTTGTGATTTTGTGACACTCTTTCTATCTGGTGTCCTCTTAACAGATACATGTTGACTTTTCACCTTTGTAGATATAGGGTTGACCTCTAAGAGAGTATTTTTGACCTCTGCACTTTGACCTTTGGTTGCGCTCTTCATTTGGATTGCCTTAGAATCCACAACAAATCTCTCCCTCACTTTCTTCACTTTTCTCTCCACTGCTAACGGTTGGCTTTTCTGTGCAGACGGACAGAGTTTGGACTTGGCCTTGCTAATGTCCCCTATGCTGGAGGGCTGGGCAGGGACAGCCTTCGGCTCAGCAGGCTTTATCTCCTCCAGAGCCATAATGAGGTTCTCCTTGCCACTGCCTTTGCCCTGGGCAGCCCTGTGGCGCGGTCTCTTCTCTACCACCAGAGACCTGTCACTGGAGCTCCTCAGCAGCTCTGTGGGCAGTGCCCGCCGCGGGCTGGGATCCACCCTCCTAGGGGTACAGAGTTCTGGCTGTTCCCCAGCCTTACCATACCCTTTCACAAGCTTACCCTTCCTCTATCACCAGCGCCAGAAAGCAGAGGATGAAAAAAATATGAAAGTGTTAGAGGAAAATAGTAAACATGCATACAGAGAAAACAGAGTGAAGAACTCAATGGAACTCAATGCTGAAAGAAACATACAGAGAGATGGTGGATAGTCACTGTAAATGGTACAGGGAAGTAGAATGCCTAGCGTGACAGAAATTAAAGTGTACGCCCTAAGTTCCTCAGTCAGATCGTCCCTTATTCAGGAACACTGATATTGATAATAGTGAGTAATTTTGCAAGGAGCCTGCTGGTCGGTATGCAGAAGCAGCTTGATCATACTAAGAAAAATCCTTAGTTGACCGTTATACTGAGTATGCGTCTTACCTTCTGCACAGGGGACAACGTCAACATCTTGTCACTGGGGTCCATTTTCATCACATGAGTCTGCCACAAAGAAGAAGAGATTTTTGTTCAGAACTTTTGTATGAATGCACCGCAGAATGTACAGGACAGAATTGGATCAGAGTTGGTGACTCACCATGTTGAGGAAGTCTGTGGTGTCTCCCAGATCTTTAACACTCTCGTTGTCCATCATGTTCTCCACAGCGCTGCCTTCTACCTCATCTCTTCCCTTCTCCTCTGACCTCTTTTCTGCCATCAACAAAATATCACAAGAATCTTGACTTCTTAAAAGGAATATACAGTGGGGGAAAAAAGTATTTAGTCAGCCACCAATTGTGCAAGTTCTCCCACTTAAAAAGATGAGAGAGGCCTGTAATTTTCATCATAGGTACACGTCAACTATGACAGACAAATTGAGAAGAAAAAATCACATTGTAGGATTTTTAATGAATTTATTTGCAAATTATGGTGGAAAATAAGTATTTGGTCACCTACAAACAAGCAAGATTTCTGGCTCTCACAGACCTGTAACTTCTTCTTTAAGAGGCTCCTCTGTCCTCCACTCGTTACCTGTATTAATGGCACCTGTCTGAACTTGTTATCAGTATAAAAGACACCTGTCCACAACCTCAAACAGTCACACTCCAAACTCCACTATGGCCAAGACCAAAGAGCTGTCAAAGGACACCAGAAACAAAATTGTAGACCTGCACCAGGCTGGGAAGACTGAATCTGCAATAGGTAAGCAGCTTGGTTTGAAGAAATCAACTGTGGGAGCAATTATTAGGAAATGGAAGACATACAAGACCACTGATAATCTCCCTCGATCTGGGGCTCCACGCAAGATCTCACCCTGTGGGGTCAAAATGATCACAAGAACGGTGAGCAAAAATCCCAGAACCACACGGGGGGACCTAGTGAATGACCTGCAGAGAGCTGGGACCAAAGTAACAAAGCCTACCATCAGTAACACACTACGCCGCCAGGGACTCAAATCCTGCAGTGCCAGACGTGTCCCCCTGCTTAAGCCAGTACATGTCCAGGCCCGTCTGAAGTTTGCTAGAGTGCATTTGGATGATCCAGAAGAGGATTGGGAGAATGTCATATGGTCAGATGAAACCAAAATAGAACTTTTTGGTAAAAACTCAACTCGTCGTGTTTGGAGGACAAAGAATGCTGAGTTGCATCCAAAGAACACCATACCTACTGTGAAGCATGGGGGTGGAAACATCATGCTTTGGGGCTGTTTTTCTGCAAAGGGACCAGGACGACTGATCCGTGTAAAGGAAAGAATGAATGGGGCCATGTATCGTGAGATTTTGAGTGAAAACCTCCTTCCATCAGCAAGGGCATTGAAGATGAAACGTGGCTGGGTCTTTCAGCATGACAATGATCCCAAACACACCGCCCGGGCAACGAAGGAGTGGCTTCGTAAGAAGCATTTCAAGGTCCTGGAGTGGCCTAGCCAGTCTCCAGATCTCAACCCCATAGAAAATCTTTGGAGGGAGTTGAAAGTCTGTGTTGCCCAGCGACAGCCCCAAAACATCACTGCTCTAGAGGCGATCTGCATGGAGGAATGGGCCAAAATACCAGCAACAGTGTGTGAAAACCTTGTGAAGACTTACAGAAAACGTTTGACCTGTGTCATTGCCAACAAAGGGTATATAACAAAGTATTGAGAAACTTTTGTTATTGACCAAATACTTATTTTCCACCATAATTTGCAAATAAATTCATTAAAAATCCTAAAATGTGATTTTCTGGAGAAAAAAAATCTCATTTTGTCTGTCATAGTTGACGTTTACCTATGATGAAAATTACAGGCCTCTCTCATCTTTTTAAGTGGGAGAACTTGCACAATTGGTGGCTGACTAAATACTTTTTTCCCCCACTGTATAGGCTCAAGGAAAGTTAGGAAACAGTTGAACAGTTGCAGTGTGATGTGCTAAATAAAAAAAGGAACATGCTAGCTGTTGTAAATGTAACGCTTCAGTCCCAAATATGTGTGTTTTCTAAATAGTTCAACATTCAAAACAGATATGCCTGCAATGTAATGCAATGTAGTTCAGTGTATATACCCTTCTTGATAGACCCAGTGCTCCTGTGTTGGTGAACGCCGTTGTGCACCTTTCTGTTGGTTAGCTCCTTGGGGGGCAGGCTGGAGGGGATGGTCTGGCTGGACACAGGCAGGGGTGTGGAGGTATTGAGGTAGCCGGACGTCAGGGGGGGCAGGGTCCGGAACATGAGCCCAAACTGCTCCGGGGAACGCTCCTGAAACACAGAACACAGGGTTAGTTAGCTTACTTACAGTACCAGGCAAACGTTTGGACACATCTACTCATTCAAGGGTTTTTCTTTATTTTTACAATTTTCTACATTGTAGAATAATAGTGAAGACATCAAAACTATGAAATAATCCATATGGAATCATGTAGTAACCAAAAAAGTGTTAAACAAATCAAAATATATTTTATATTTGAGATTCTTCAAAGTAGCCACCCTTTGCCTTGATGACAGTTTTGCACACTCTTGGCATTCTCTCAACCAGCTTCACCTGGAATGCTTTTCCAACAGTCTTGAAGGAGTTCCCACATATGCTGAGCACTTGTTGGCTGCTTTTCCTTCACTCTGCTGTCCAACTCATCCCAAACCATCACAAATGGGTTGAGGTCGGGTGATTGTGGGGGCCAGGTCATCTGATGCAGCACTCCATCACTCTCCTTGGTCAAATAGCCCTTACACAGCCTGGAGGTGTGTTGGGTCATTGTCCTGTTGAAAAACAAATTATTGTCCCAATAAGCGCAAACAAGATGGGATGGCATTTCGCGGTAGAATGCTGTGGTAGCCATGCTGGTTAAGTGTGCCTTAAATTCAAAATAAATCACTGACAATGTCACCAGCAAAGCACCCTCACACCTCCTCCTCCATGCTTCACGGTGGGAACCACACATGCGGAGATCATCCGTTCACCTACTCCGCGTCTCACAAAAACATGGCGGTTGGAACTAAAAATCTCAAATTTGGCCTCAAAGCACGGATTTCCACCGGTCTAATGTCCATTGCTCGTGTTTCTTGACCCAAGCAAGTCTCTTCTTCTTATTGGTGTCCTTTAGTAGTGGTTTCTTTGCAGCAATGAAGTTCAAGTTAATCAGACCACGAAGGCCTGATTCACGCAGTCTCCTCTGAACAGTTGATGTTGAGATGTGTCTGTTAACTTGAACTCTGTGAAGCATTTATTTGGGCTGCAATCTGAGGTGCAGTTAAGTCTAATGAACTTATCCTCTGCAGCAGACGTAACTCTGGGTCTTCCTTTCCTGTGGCGGTCCTCATTAGAGCCAGTTTCATCATGGCGCTTGATGGTTTTTGCGACTGCACTTGAAAAAACTTTCAAAGTTCTTGAAATGTTCCGTATTAACTGACCTTCATTTCTTAAAGTAATGATAGACTGTCGTTTCTCTTTGCTTATTTGAGCTGTTCTTGCCATAATATGGACTTGGTCTTTTACCAAATAGGGCTATCTTCTGTATACCCCCCTACCTTGTCACAACACAACTGATTGGCTCAAACGCATTAAGAAGGAAAGAAATTCCACAAATTAACTTAAGGCACACCTGTTAATTGAAATGCATTCCAGGTGACTACCTCATGAAGCTGGTTGAGATAATGCCAAGAGTGTGCAAAGCTGTCACCAAGGCAAAGGGTGGCTATTTGAAGAATCTCAAATATAAAATATATTTTGATTTGTTTAACACTTTTTTGGTTATTTCATAGTTTTGATGTCTTCACTATTATTCTACAATGTAGAAAATAGTACAAATAAAGAATGACCCTGGAATGAGTAGGTGTGTCCAAACTTTTGCTGGTACTGTATATCCACTCCTTGTTAGGCCCATGATTAGGCCCCATGTTGTTACTTATATCCACTACTTGTTAGGCCCATGATTAGGCCCCATGTTGTTACTTATATCCACTACTTGTTAGGCCCATGATTAGGCCCCATGTTGTTACTTATATCCACTACTTGTTAGGCCCATGATTAGGCCCCATGTTGTTACTTATATCCACTACTTGTTAGGCCCATGATTAGGCCCCATGTTGTTACTTATATCCACTACTTGTTAGGCCCATGATTAGGCCCCATGTTGTTACTTATATCCACTCCTTGTTAGGCCCATGATTAGGCCCCATGTTGTTACTTATATCCACTACTTGTTAGGCCCATGATTAGGCCCCATGTTGTTACTTATATCCACTACTTGTTAGGCCCACGATTAGGCCCCATGTTGACAGTGCTAGAAGGTGTAGAATGTCTAGTTAGGGATCTCCTTAGAGAACCAGGCCACTTACATTAACACACTTAAGCACTGACTCAATAGCAACATCCCAGGGACCTGTGGCGGTTCAGGGACTGGATGTTGAGACTCCCAACAATCCCACCTTTACATGTGTGGATCCCCAAGCCAGTACCCAGTACCCACCCTCTCTCTCCTCCTGACCCGGGCAGAGAGGCTACGGTTCAGGGTAGCAGGGGTGGAGTTGAGGGTGTCCCCTAGGAGCTCTGTGTAGGACTTCTCCAGGTAGTCCTCTGTGACATCATCCTCCTCCAGAGTCACCTCCTGACAGCTCTTGTTTCTGGGCTTGGCTAGAACCAGCATGTGACAACCTCCACATGTCACCTGGAACACGGACAAAATGAAATTGACCTCAATCCTGCACTAGACAAATGGATACGAGAAGACTAAACGTCCAACTATCCTCACTTTGTTATGCTTTCAGGGAAAAATCTAAACTTGAGATAAATGTGCAGAACTTTAAATGTGACATCAGCCATGCAATGATGTCAAAGGGAAATTCTCAAGTTACAATTCAGCCATCAGTTGAAAACATGAGGTACATACTGCTTGGACATTGTACTTGAGGAAGCGTGGACACAGAGTGGGCTTGAATTGATTGGTGAAGTTCTCCTCTCCCAGACCCAGCTTCCCATGTCTCCCGTCCCCAAAGGTATAGAGAAGACCACTGTCTGAAACCATGACAACCACATGTCAATCAACTTAACAGAAGCAAGCAATGTTATCATGGCAAATGGCAATAGAGGTTATTTATAAAATGCTAGCACCACTGTTGTATAAAAGTTAGCACATTGACAATGTCTTTGTAACGTTTTCTGAATTATAACTGTTTTTTGGGGGGGGGGGGTAATTGGGTCCGCTAGGCCTGTTTACCTGTGATGACAGCAGTGTGGTTCTCCCCACACATCACCTGTCGTACTCGTCCCTTCCTGAAGTGATCCACCGCTCTGGGTAGCCTCGCCTCAAAGATACAGGTCCCCTGGCCCAGCTGACCAAACTGACCCAGGCCAAAGGTGTACAGGTCCTCATCTAGAGCCAAATCACAGACGGGTAGGCAGTCATTGTAAATAAACATTTGTTCTTAACTGACTTGCCTAGTTAAATAAAATAAAAAATATATAAACAAAATAGAGTCAAATCAAACACAGCGCTACATGGTTAACACACCATCTCCTGATGCTTTGTGCCATAGAGAAAAACCCCAGACTGTTTCTTTATGCATATAAAACAAAGTAGTGCACAACCACACACAGGTACAACATTAAATTATAACAATGTGCATGTATACTTTACAGTACCTAACTTCACTATTCGGATAAATACGTGCATTTTAAGGACACTTTCAAAGTGGGACCAAAACTTGTTCATGGGATATGCTGGAAGCCACAGCCTTGTGAGAGTCAACTGTCCACTGGTTGACACCAAGCTGCCTACCTGTCACAGCCACGGTGTGCCCGCCTCCACATGCCACCTGGGTCACCCGGTCTGTGATGCCCTTCACCAGCTGGGGCACACGGTGTCCATCCAGCTGACCCGTGGCCAGGCCCAGTTTGCCGCTGTCGCGCTCCCCAAACGTGTACAGGCCCCCGTCAACTGTGACAAAATAGATTCCCTGTTGATTAATTGCATTAACATATTTACCTATTCTTACATCTATACCTAGACATTATTCTACCAACCCAAGAAAACCTCTTCAAACACGATGGGTTAACTCCCTATTCCCACAAAGTTGTGGAATCATGTGACATGCCATGTTGACAGTGCTGAAGTAGGCTATGTCATTGTCCTCTCACCAGTGACCAAGGCAGAGTGGTAGTACCCACAGGACACCCAGGCCACTGGCCGACCCACAGTGACCTCCTGGGGGGTCAGGGCACTGCTCTCCTTCCCCAGGCCGATCTGACCCTCGGTGTTGTCACCCCACATGAACAGCTTCCCACTCTCTAGAACAAGGACATCATCACAGTGATTAGTTCCAGCAAAAACCAGGTGAGGAGGAGCAACAGAAATACAGACAGTCGATAGTAAAGAAGTGCAACTGTTGTTTTATTCCATGGTCATCAGTAAAAAATTTAAATCACTTGTCATCAATATGAACCAGAACACACTCATAGTTGTAACTCAGAGGTTGTGACTTACAGTGAGGGAAAAAAAGTATTTGATCCCCTGCTGATTTTGTACGTTTGCCCACTGACAAAGACATGATCAGTCTATAATTTTAATGGTAGGTTTATTTGAACAGTGAGAGACAGAATAACAACAACAAAATCCAGAAAAACGCATGTCAAAAATATGTTATAAATCGATTTACATTTTAATGAGGGAAATAAGTATTTGACCCCTCTGCAAAACATGACTTAGTACTTGGTGGCAAAACCCTTGTTGGAAATCACAGAGGTCAGAAATGTCTTGTAGTTGGCCACCAGGTTTGCACACATCTTAGGAGGGATTTTGTCCCACTCCTCTTTGCAGATCTTCTCCAAGTCATTAAGGTTTCGAAGCTGACGTTTGGCAACTCGAACCTTCAGCTCCCTCCACAGATTTTCTATGGGATTAAGGTCTGGAGACTGGCTAGGCCACTCCAGGACCTTAATGTGCTTCTTCTTGAGCCACTCCTTTGTTGCCTTGGCCGCGTGTTTTGGGTCATTGTCATGCTGGAATACCCATCCACGATCCATTTTCAATGCCCTGGCTGAGGGAAGGAGGATCTCAACCAAGATTTGACGGTACATGGCCCCGTCCATCGTCCCTTTGATATGGTGAAGTTGTCCTATCCCCTTAGCAGAAAAACACCCCCAAAGCATAATGTTTCCACCTCCATGTTTGACGGTGGGGATGGTGTTCTTGGGGTCATAGGCAGCATTCGATCTCGATTTTGGACTCATCTGACCACAACACTTTCACCCAGTTCTCCTCTGAATCATTCAGATATTCATTGGCAAACTTCAGACCTGCCTGTATATGTGCTTTCTTGAGCAGGGGGACCTTGCGGGCGCTGCAGGATTTCAGTCCTTCACAGCGTAGTGTGTTACCAATTGTTTTCTTGGTGACTATGGTCCCAGCTGCCTTGAGATCATTGACAAGATAATCCTGTGTAGTTCTGGGCTGATTCCTCACCGTTCTCATGATCATTGCAACTCCACGAGGTGAGAACGTGCATGGAGCCCCAGGCCGAGGGAGATTGACAGTTATTTTGTGTTTCTTCCATGTGCGAATAATCGCACCAATGGTTGTCACCTTCTCACCAAGCTGCTTGCCGATTGTCTTGTAGCCCATTCCAGCCTTGTGTAGGTCTACAATCTTGTCCCTGACATCCTTGGAGAGCTCTTTGGTCTTCGCCATGGTGGAGAGTTTGGAATCTGATTGATTGATTCTGTGGACAGGTGTCTTTTATACAGGTAACAAGCTGAGATTAGGAGCACATTCTTAAAGGGAGTGCTCCTAATCTCAGTTCGTTACCTGTATAAAAGACACCTGGGAGACAGAAATCTTTCTGATTGAGAGGGGGTCAAATACTTATTTCCCTCATTAAAATGCTAATCAATTTATAACATTTTTGACATACGTTTTTCTGGATTTTTTTGTTGTGATTCTGTCTCTCACGGTTCCAATAAACCTACCATTAAAATTATAGACTGATCATTTCTTTGTCAGTGGGCAAACGTACAAACTCAGCAGGGGATCAAATACTTTTTTCCCTCACTGTACAATGGGAAAGTCTTACCTGTGAGGGCAGCAGAGGTGTTGGAGCCGGCAGCAAGCATTTTGATTGGTCCATGTGAACTAAAGAAGTCCACCAATTGGAAGGCTGTCCTCTCCTCACAGTCTCCCAGACCTAGCTGACCTTCGTTGTTTCCACCGGTAGAGTACACGTTTCCCCGAGCTGTGGACAAGACACACATTAATCACTCTCAGTTCTACTACAACAAGGATTACAATATAAAAGTTAAAGGCCCAGTGCAGTCAAAAACATTTATTTCTCTCTCTATATATATTTTTATATATATCACACTACAAGTCAAAAGTTTGGACACACCTACACATTATTTCTTTATTTTTACAGTTTTTTTACATAGTTGAATAATAGTGAAGACATCAAAACTATGAAATAACACATATCCCGTGTAGCATGGCGTTTGCAACGCCAGGGTTGTGGGTTCGATTCCCACGGGGGGCCAGTATGAAAAATGTATGCACTCACTAACTGTAAGTCGCTCTCGATAAGAGCGTCTGCTAAATGACTAAAATGTCAAATGTAAATATGGAATCATGTAGTAACCAAAAAAAGTGTTAAACAAATCTAAATATATTTGAGATTCTTTAAATAGCCACTCTTTGCCTTGATGACAGCTTTGCACACTCTTGGCATTCTCTCAACTAGCTTCATGACGTAGTCACCAGGAATTCATTTCAATTAACAGGTGTGCCTTGTTAATTTGTGGAATTTCTTTCCTTCTTAACGCAAAGTTTCTTCAAGTGCAGTTGCAAAAACCATCAAGCGCTATGATGAAACTGGCTCTCATGATGACCGCCACAGGAATGGAAGACCCAGAGTTACCTTTGCTGCAGAGGATAAGTTCATTAGAGTTACCAGCCTCAGAAATTGCAGCCCAAATAAATGCTTCACAGAGTTCAAGTCACAGACACATCAACATCAACTGTTCAGAGGGGACTGTGTGAATCAGGCCTTCATGGTCGAATTGCTGCAAAGAAACCACTACTATCTCCAAATTGAAGATTTTTGGTTCCAACAGCCGTGTCTTTGTGAGACGCGGTGTGGGTGAACGGATGATCTCCGCATGTGTAGTTCCCACCGTAAAGCATGGAGGAGGAGGTGATATGGTGTGGGGGTGCTTTGCTGGTGACACTGTCTGTGATTTATTTAGAATTCAAGGCACACTTAACCAGCATGGCTACCACAGCATTCTGCAGCGATATGCCATCCCATCTGGTCTGGGCTTAGTGGGACTTTCATTAGTTTTTCAACAGGACAATGACCCAACACAACTCCAGGCTGTGTAAGGGCTATTTTACCAAGAAGGAGAGAGATCGAGTTCTGCATCAGATGACCTGGCCTCCACAATCCCCCGACCTCAACCCAATTGAGATGGTTTGGGATGAGTCGGATGGCAGAGTGAAGGAAAAGCAGCCAACAAGTGCTCAGCATATGTGGGAACTCCTTCAAGACTGTTGGAAAAGCATTCCAGGTGAAGCTGGTTGAGAGAATGCCAAGAGTGTGCAAAGCTGTCATCAAGGCAAAGGGTGGCTATTTGAAGAATTTCAATTATAAAATTGTTTAACACTTTTTTGGTTACTACATGATTCCATATGTGTTATTTCATAGTTTTGATGTCTTTGCTATTATTCTACAATGTTGAAAATAGTAAATATAAAGAAAAACCCTCGAATGAGTAGGTGTGTCCAAACTTTTGACTGGTACTGTGTGTGTGTATAGAACACACCTACTCATTCAAGGGTTTTTCTTTATATTTCAGGGGTATACACACACACACACACACACACACACAGCTGTATATATTTCCACACTGAGGTTGGAATAATACTATGAAATTGTGAAAATTATGATAATGCCCTTTTAGTGTAAGTGCTGTTTGAAAAGACCGCCTGAAATGTCTGCCTGTTGTGGTGGGATGGAGTTTTGGCCTGCCTGGTGACATCACCAGGTGGTAAATGAGTTCATTAATAGACCAATAAGAAAGAGAGTTCCAAACCTCTCTGCCAATAAAGTCTACAGTCCTAGCAAAATTCTTGCTAAGAAGCTATTTTTTAATTCTTATTTTTCACCATTTTAATTGAAAACAATCACAGTAAGGTACTTATTTGTTACCCAGAAATGATTTGATATTGAGATAAAAACAGCTCTATTGGACCTTTTAAAATGAATTGATCACAAACTTGGTAAAAGGCCTACACCTTGCAAGACACAAAGAGTCAACTTTCACCTAGTAATTGGATCATACTTTGGTACCCGTCATCATTTATACTGTACCTGTGGTCATAACTGTGTACTTACACGTGTAAACTGTAGTGTGATTTCTTCCGCAGGCTGCAAGCCGCACCTTTTCAGACTTCAAAGCTTAGAGAAAGACAAGAAGGAGAAAGACAGTCGTTTTCAGATTGCAGTCAACCACAATAGCAGGCCATCCCTCGCTCGCTCTCTCTCTCCTCTGCTGCCCTCCTGCTCGGGAGATTAGATTATTACAGATTACAGACCCCTCCAGATTGGGGTTACAGCAGTGACAAATCTCTGTCTTTGTCTCCTGCTACTAGTATACCCGTTCACATTTTTTTTTAAACAACAGCATCGACACTTAGTTTAAGCCACAGACATTGGGACATTTGATTTTAGTGGCTATATTGTCTGTTTCCCACCCTCCCTGCTCCCTCTTGTCTAGTACATTCAAGGGGAGATAAACAGCTGTGTATGCCAGCAATACAAGAGAGCACTGCTTTTGAACCATACAAAAGAGAGAGCAATTTAGACCAACCTTTCACACAAGTGGGCTTGTTCACCATGGTCTTTGATCCCAAACCCAGCTGACCCCAGTTATTACTGCCAAACATGAAAAGCTTGCCATTCTCTGTTGAAAAATAAATAAATAACATCACTTGAGGAAGCTACAGGAACAGGGACATGAATATTATAATAGCAGCTGCAGGTGAGCAGCATTTCATTTGCTTAAAAATGGACTTGAAATGTGTGATATTGAAATGTGTGATAGAGTGTGTTAGCAAAATAAATGTATCTTATTTCAGATGTTCTTCCGAATTGCAGGCCTATTGTCATATGGCTCTGATCACCCAATTTGTAAGTCGCTCTGGATAAGAGCGTCTGCTAAATGACGTAAATGTAAATGTAATCACTACTATCAATTTGAAAACGTCATCAGTCACTGACCTGTTATCAATGCTGTGTGCTCATCCCCACAGGAGATGTTCAGTGGTACATCATTTTTCAGCCAAAATTTACTGGGGACGTTATCTGCAAATTTGCTTTTTCCAAAGGTGAAGACTGCTCCCGTTTCTGTTAGAACACAAACAACAACGATCACATCTCAAATAGCTAGCTAGCCGGCTAATAATACACAGTGATGGCTAGATGGGATACAAATTGACGTCAAAAGTTGCATTTTAGCTAACCCAACCTTACAAAAGGTTCAATTCAGACTTTTTTTTATCTCAATATCAAATAATTTTTGGGTAACAATGAAGTACCTTACTGTGATTGTTTTCAAATAAAATGGTCAAAAATAAACAGTTATAGTTAACAAATACTAGCAAAGTGCAATTTCTCAAACAATAATTTTACTAGGACTTTCGGCGTGGTCTGAGTGGGGAGGGGAAAACTGAAAACTAGCTGTTATTGGCAGAGATTTGGAACTCTCTTCCTTATTGGTCTATTAACTAATTTACCCCCAAACTCCATCCCACCAAAACAGGCTGACATTTCAGGTGGACATTTTCAAACAGCTCTTGAACTAAAAGGACATCATCATAATTTCCACAATTTCACAGTATAATTGCAACCTCATGGTGTGGAAATATATATATTTAAAAAACAGGGAAATCACGTTGACTGCACTGGGCCTTTAACCCAATTCTCATAACCTGCTACTAAAAGTCTACTCTGACATAAACTGTATCCAATCTAGTGAAAACCATAATACAGCACCAGAAGCTAATTTAGCTAGTTAGCTACCTGTTAACCACATTATCAAAGATACTTTTCCCTTTTGTCTGTGACATTATTCTTCAGGACACACGTAAACAACGGCGCACATGGAGGCTGTCACTTGTTGACAGCTTGTTAGCTCATTTTCACTAGTGCTATCTTGGCTGGCTACTTTGCTTATGCAGCGTGCTAGTTTACGTTTGCTAGCACACTAGCTACCGTTAGCAAGCGATATATTTCATATTCATCCCGAAACGTTTGCAAACGGGCGAATAATGTAACTAGCTAACGTTAGCTATATAGCTAGCTGTCTTACCAGGTATCTCGTCTTCTGTCTCCCCTGCCATCGTAGTGTCAAATCGGCTTAGCAACTACACTACACAGAGTTGGCTGCTTCTCCGCTTGTTGTGTGTTGTTTTCGTCCGAAACAACCCGGATGTAAACAACATTTCACCTGTAGCAACCAAGGCTGCGTTTCATATCAAATATGAGTCGCTCCCTCCCCTGTGCCATTTGTTCAGTCCCCCTCGCACATCTGGGGCGTCTGTTGAAAGCAAATTGTAGAAATAATGTTTACATTTTGCTTACATTCATCCAGTGGTCTCAGATCTGAAGGGGAATGAAGCAGGGCAGAGGGGAGGAAGCATATTTTTTAACTGAAACCCAGCCCAGGGACCAACTTCTAAAGCGCAACCACACGTTACGTTCCCTTGCTCAACGAATGGTTGCGTGCAACGTCATCGATTGTGTCATCGACTGACAGATTGCTATAACATTATGATGTGGTTAGCTGATATGTAAAATACCTGTCCAGGCGTTGTAATATCTGGCAGGCTTCAGGAACGCATGGGCAGAAGAAGGTGCGGATAGATAGAAGGAGGGTTAGTTAGTTACCAGCATCTTTGGTGCAGTCACTGCCAGGGGTGTATTCATTAGTTGGATACCGTTTACTCCAAACGTAAAACCAATACTTTTTATTGGACAAATTCAGGTAGGCCCCTCCCCGTTTCGTTCAAAACGTTTTGCAACAGACAAGCAACTGAATCAACTAATGATACACCCATGGTCAAAGATGGTTTTAACTATGTGGCTAGGTTTCCCTTAGTCTGGCTATAACACCTAACTCTCGAAGTCCTCCTGACTTCACAGTTAGCCTGGACAAGGTTAACTGAACTATTAGACTATGTTTGTGGAGCCTACGCCCCCTTTGGTTGCTAAGATCTTTCCCTTGCAGGTTCACAATAAGTTGCTATCTCAAGCATCTCACATGGAACACCAGCCTGTAAATTCTGTTACCAGTCTGTGAACTCTTTTCACACCTAGTCAGATGACCACATGAGCTTTAGTCACTCTCCAAATGGCAAGACCTCCACAGCCAACCATTTTGCTTTTACATTAAGCAAAATACTTTAATTTGTGGCTTAATTTCTTTCCAATAGTTGGACCCCTAATAGTTGTTTTATTATTAAGTGGCAATAAATAGGCTTTGTCTTATTTAGTGTTATAATGTTTTTGCATGTACTTTCACATCAAATGCAACTCTTTTTTTTTTTTTATGATGAAATTACTTTGTTACACCTGCTATATACACCCCATAATAATCATTGATCAGGGTTTTCACAGTAACCCGTGAACCCCGCCAGAGGGCGCATGGAGAGGACCGAGGCGTGTAGAACGGCCTGCAGCTCATTCATTTACAGCCAGTGAGGAGAGAGCGACTGCGCTGTGAAAGACTGCGGGTGATCAACTGAACCAACGAAGCCCAGTGGAGAATCACAGCAACGCAGCCCCACTGAAAACCCAGTGCCCCATTTTACTATAGAATGGCATCAAGAAGAATGGAGACCAAACCAGTGATAACCTGCCTCAAAACGCTCCTCGTCGTCTATTCCTTCGTGTTTTGGGTAAGCAGACATGACAAAACGATAGTTTATTGTCGTCCTAAATGTCATATTTAGGTAATAATCTAGTTTGTAAACGGTATGATTGAATAGTTTACGTTGAAAAAAACGGATGTTATGCCGTGCGCACCGGGCTGCTGCCTTGGAACAAGTGCATGTTTATTGGTGGGAGCGCTGTGTGGACCGTTATCTTCATTATAGGCTAGCATTATTGTAACGTTTGAGAATTGTTTTTCTGTAAATTAGGAAATATATTTGTATCAAGTAGGCTATAAATATTGAAACAAATGTTTACTATGTGAAATGTCATTAATTATTTTTTAGCTGATGCTGACGAAGCCATCAGTTTTTACATAGATTCATTTTCCTGTGATTTTGTAAGTGGATACTGACATTCGCATGCTATTGTAAGAATGTTAAGCAGAGGCCAACAGGTAACTTAATCAACATCTGGTCACACTTTATTTGGATAGTCCGGATTTTTCATACTATCAACAAACTATCTGTTGATAAGCAACTGCTTCATAAGGTTACGGTTATGTTTAGAATAACGGTTTGGGTTAATTTTTGAATAAGGGTTGAGGCTATCGTTACGTAAGTGTTAAGGTTTTTATTTTTGTTTAACTAGACAAATTCTTATTTACAATGACGGCCTACACCGGCCAAACCCGGACAACGCTGTGCCAATTGTGCGCCGCCCTATGGGACTCCCAATCACGGCCGGTTGTGATACAGCCTGGAATCGAACCAGGGGGTCTGTAGTGACGCCTCAAGCACTGAGATGCAGTGCCTTAGACCGCTGCGCCACTTGGGAGCCCTACTCTCATCAGTCTGAGGGTTAAGGTTAGGGTTAGGGTTAGGATTAGGGTTAGGGTTAGGGTTAGGGTTAGGGTTAGGGTTAGGGTTAGGGCTAGGGCTAGGGTTAGGGTTAGTAGATAGTTAGATGAAATGTTACTGATAGCCTGTAGATAGTCTGTAGAGCATCTACAGATGGACTATCCAAATAATGTGATACCCAACATCCTTGCATCAAATGGTGGCAGATTCTCAAAGTACCATGATGGACACTGTGGAGATTAAAGCACATGCAAACTCTCCTGCGGCACCACCCCAATTTGTTGAATTAAGTGTGTGAGAGAGACAGAGTCCTGTTGGGTGTTATGCCTCTTATTTATTGAGATAGCCTATAATTGTCGCACTGTATTGGATGAATGATCTTATTGCTTTTCAAGAAGGAAATTATTTCCAGACAAGGGGTAAGTTACCCAGGTTGTAACCTATCCCAGCCCAGTAGGCTACAGCTATTTTAGCACAGGGCTGGGCATGGCCTCTCTCTGCATTTACATACATGGGTCCATATGGAATATATGCTTCAGACTGATGAGAGCAGGCGTGGCTCAGTCAGTCCCATAGGTTAGTGGGGCTGGAGTCCCTTACACAAGGCATAGCTGGGAGGATCTACCTAAATGTGCTTCTGTTCTTGTTGGAGCATCAGTAAGGCAGTTAGGCAGAACCCACACCTCCCATCAGCGAACACATATTTCCAGCTATAATCTCATCCATCCATCCATCCATCCATCCATCCATCCATCCATCCATCCATCCATCCATCCATCCATCCATCCATCCATCCATCCATCCATCCATCCATCCATCTATCCCCTCTATTATGTCTGTCTGTGAACCACATTATCTGTGGTTGCGTCCCAAATGGCACCCTATTCCCTATATAGTGCACTACTTTTGACCAGGGCCAGTGTCTGTCCCTCAACCCCTTCTCTATCCGTGGCCAAGGGGGTCTGAATAATACCTTGCCAACCTCTGTGCAGTCCATATCTGCAAGGGGACATACAGAAATAGGCTTTCATGTTTCATCTTTCTCACAGGATAACAACATGTGTCGTCACAGGATCAATCATGATTGCTCGGGATGAGGTTTTTGTCACCTCCTTTGTAGTGAATGAAAGGATGGTGATGGTGGTGGTGGTTAGGTGGGAGGGGATTTGATCCCTGAACTGACATGTCATCGATGTAGGCTACCTAGTCCACTTTAGATTGATGCCATGGCTGCTGGTAACAGTTGGGCTGTGGGCTGCTGGTAACAGTTGGGCTGTGGGCTGCTGGTATTAGTTGGGCTGTGGGCTGCTGGTAACAGTTGGGCTGTGGGCTGCTGGTAACAGTTGGGCTGTGGGCTGCTGGTAACAGTTGGGCTGTGGGCTGCTGGTATTAGTTGGGCTGTGGGCTGCTGGTAACAGTTGGGCTGTGGGCTGCTAGTAACAGTTGGGCTGTGGGCTGCTGGTATTAGTTGGGCTGTGGGCTGCTGGTAACAGTTGGGCTGTGGGCTGCTGGTAACAGTTGGGCTGTGGGCTGCTGGAACAGTTTGGCTGTGGGTTGCTGGTAACAGTTGGGCTGTGGGCTGCTAGTAACAGTTGGGCTGTGGGCTGCTGGTAACAGTTGGGCTGTGGGCTGCTGGTAACAGTTGGGCTGTGGGCTGCTGGTAACAGTTGGGCTGTAGGCTGCTGGTAACAGTTGGGCTGTGGGCTGCTGGTAACAGTTGGGCTGTGGGCTGCTGGTATTAGTTGGGCTGTGGGTTGCTGGTAACAGTTGGGCTGTGGGCTGCTAGTAACAGTTGGGCTGTGGGCTGCTGGTATTAGTTGGGCTGTGGGCTGCTGGTAACAGTTGGGCTGTGGGTTGCTGGTAACAGTTGGGCTGTGGGTTGCTGGTAACAGTTGCGAATGTCCTCCACATGCTTTTTTTGTTTGTTCCTCAAGCAAGGGGGGAGGCCGATGACATCACAACTTCCCATCACATTTTGCTCAAAACATATGTGTTTACCCTTTAGTGTGTGTACTTTACTGTATTTATACTTGGGTTATCACTATTCAACAGAAAAAGTGCAAAAATCACTGGAGGAGGTCTTTAAGGAGTACATCAACTACAGGGCATTACCATTTAGACTGTGATTAAACAGAAAGACCCACTCCTCTGAGATTAATTGCTTAGATTATTGGTAGTGGACTGGTATTGTGTTCACTCTGGGATGCCACGTTACAATACAAGAATGTGGAGGGAGTCGGATACAAATAAAATTGTCTAGTTCATCATGACACAATAGGATCAGTAATTGTAGTTCTGATCGCTTTTTACATTTTATTCTCTGTGTTTATTAGCTTCTTGAAGTTGGGTTGTGCTTGGAGGGATGTTTGAAGCTATAGGTCCTATGCACAGTGCGACAGCAACAACCTACGTATGTATCTTATTGAATATTATAAACCGGGTGGTTCGAGCCCTGAATGCTGATTGGCTGAAAGTCATGGTATATCAGACCGTATATCACAGGTATGACAAAAAAAATACTTTTTACTGTTCTAATTACATTGGTTATCAGTTTATAATAGCAATAAGGCACCACAGGGGTTTGTGGTATATGGCCAATATACCACGGCTAACGGCTATATCCAGGCACTCCACGTTGCGTTGTGCGTAAGAACAGCCCTTAGCCGGGGTATATTGGCCATATACCACACCCCCAAGGTGCCTTATTGCTTAAACAACCAAACCTGACCCACCCACCCTGACCCATCTACCCAGCCAGCCACCCTGAACCCTCCACCCTGACCCATCCTGACCCACCCACCCTGACCCACCCAGCCAGCCAGCCAGCCACCTGCTGTAGCTATATTTGTATTGAAATAGACCTGTTCCTCCTCTAACAAACAGACTCCATTGATGTTGACCAGGGGGCCACTTAGACAAAGAAAGCCATATGGCCTGCTTCACTACTTCACTAAACATATTAGAGGCTGTTTTCCTCCCCAGGCAGACAGACAGACGTACGAGGATGGACTGCAGAGAGAGACAGATAAACAGAGACAGGATGAGACAGAATGAGACAGAGTGCCACAGCTCTGCTGACTTACTTGTTGTGAGAGCTTGGCAGGGGGAGGTTGTTTGAGAGCTTGGCAGGGGGAGGTTGTTTGAGACCAGCTCAGCTGTCATTCTGCTCTGGGTACCTACTCTTTTTGTCTCTATCTTCTATGCCAAGAGCTCCAACAATGGCTACACTCTTAGAGAAAAGGGTTCCAAAAGGGTTCTGCGAATGTCCCCATAGGAGAACCCTTTTTGGTTCCAGGTAGAACCCATTTTGGTTCCTGGTAGAACTATTTTGGGTTCCATGTAGAACCCTCTGTGGAAAGGGTTCTACGTGGAACCCAAAAGGGTTCTACCTGGTACCAAAAGGGGTTCTTCCAAGGGTTCTCCTATGGGGACAGCCGAAGAACCCTTTTTGGTTCTAGATAGCACCTTTTTTTCTAAGAGTGTAGCTAGAGCCTGACTATCAGTCTGTTATTTACTGCTGTTGCCTGGACCAGTGCCAGAAAGGTTCTTTGTGTGATTACTGTGAGAGTATTTGACAAATTGTCGTAATTATTCAGCACTTCTCACTCCATTTGTCACTATGTGATAAACCAAGGGCTTAGCATTGATAGATTTACTTCTGTTATTTTTGAGAAATAATATCGTTTTGGGTACAAGACTGTCAGTGTCAAGACAATAAATAACTTTTATTTTGAAATGCTGTTTTGCAGAAGCACCTTTTAACCGTTTAATTAACCTGACATGAATGTGTAACTCTGCTCTCTTGCGTGGTAGCTGGTAGGGTCAGGCTGTTAAAGGCTTCATTTAGTGTCAGGCTGCCTGTCATTTCCTCAATAAGATTTCTCCAGGGACTGAAGAGTGACCTAGTTGTTGTTAGGTTTGAGTTGTAAACGTACACCGTCACCATTGGCCAGACTTATTGTTTATGGGTTGGTTTGGATTTGGATCAACTTGTACACTCTTAGAAAAAAGGTGCTATCTAGAACCAAAATGGGTTCTTCGGCTGTCCCCATAAGAGAACCCTTGGAAGAACTCCTTTTGGTACCATGTAGAACTCTTTCCACAGAGGGTTCTACATGGAACTCAAAAGGGTTATCCTATGGGGACAGCCGCAGAGCCCTTATGGAACCCTTCTTTCTTAGGGTTCCAGTCCTATGGGACTCCCAATCACGGCCAAATTGTGATACAGTCTGGAATCAAACCAGGATCTGTAGTGACGCCTCTAGCACTGAGATGCAGTGCCTTAGACCGCTGCACCACTCGGGAGCCCACATACGTGTACTATGAACTGTAGCTTGAAGGTAGCTTGAAGACTGTGCGTATAGTTGCTGAAACAAGCCTATAGATGCAGAACATTGATAGACAATTCTATAGCCTCATGGTAGTAGGCATCTCTGTGTAGCAGGAACAGCAGCTTGTTCAGTAGGCTAAGTACAGACAGACGCCCTAAGACTTGTCCTAATTCATGCTGTGGATGCATATTATTAATGCCCAGATGGGAATAAGAAGCATAATGTATTCTGTGTTTTGCGTTCCCTCTGTAGCAGGCTTTTGTTGGGGCTTATTCATCTGAGCATGTGATTGTGCGTCTTATTGTAGAGCATTTAAATGGCTGTGCTCAGCTAAAGTTATTTCTAAATGATCATAGGAAATGGTTAGGCTACCAACTGAGCAAAGACATAAGATCAATATCCAATTTTGACTCATATACATGAATTCAACTTCAAATAAAGAAAAACTATTGAAACCTAACGTTGATTCGGGGTTAAAATATGGGTTAAAATGTCATCAAAAGAAGTTGAAATGACAAGGAATTAAAACCATTGACCCAACCACTTCAGCCAGCCTAGACGGATGGTTAACAGAGACAGACAGTTATACTGCACCAGCCCAGCACACATCTCCCAGGCAACCATATCAGTGGTCTCCTCCTCTGTTAGCGCTGCTCATACAGATGTGGGATCTTAATTTGAGCCAGTTTGCTACAGCAGGAAAATAATCCTGCAGCAACAGGAAATGTGAATTATTATGTGGATTATAATTAATTGACATTTTTGTTGCGGTTTATAACTTTTTTCATAAGGGAAAATCAGGTCTGAAATTTCAAAGTGGAAATTACAAACTTCAGAAGCCTTTTTAAACCTCAAATTCACTACAAGAAAGTTATCCTGCAACTTTATCTATTTCTCAGTATTCATTACATATCCCCCTCAACACCGTCTGGTGGACTCCCTCCTCGGACTGACAGTAGCCTAGCTAGCTCACCTCTGTCTGAATCCCATTACTGAAGGCCTCAAGAGAAAGACAAAGCAACCTCTGGTCTCCAGGCTCAAAGCTAGGCTGTAGAAGCTCCAGCTAAGGCTTAGCCACGACTGTGTTAGCGAACAGGTAATGCGTTTAAATCTGTCTGCTAGGAGCTGCCTGGGTCTAAATACCTTCTCAGCCTAGCACCGCCTAGTTACATTGGTTGCTTAGCGACAGAGAAGTGTTGTCAACAGCTGGTCATTTTAGTAGAGAAGACCCCTGAGTTACAGTGCCTTCAGAAAGTATTCATACCCCTTGACTTATTCCACATTTTGTTGTGTTATAGCCTGAATTCAAAATTGATTAAATAAATTAAAATTCTCACCCATCTACACACAGTACCCAATAATGACAAAGTGAAAACATATATATATATATTTTTTTTGCACATTTATTGAAAATGAAATACAGAAATATCTCATTTACATAAGTATTCACACCCCTGAGTCAATACTTTGTAGAAGCACCTTTGGCAGCGATTACAGCTATGAGTCTTTCTGGGTAAGTCTCTAAGAGCTCTCCACACCTGGATTGTGCAACATTTGCCCAATATTCTTTTCAAAATTCTTCAAGCTCTGTTAAATTGGTTATTGATCATTGCTAGACAACCATTTTCAGGTCTTGCCATAGATTTTCAAGTAGATTTAAGTCAAAACTGTAACTCGGCCACTCAGGAAAATTCACTGTCTTCTTGGTAAGCAACTAGTGTAGATTTGGCCTTGTGTTTTAGGTTATTGTCCTGCTGAAAGGTGAATTAATCTCCCAGTGTCTGGTGGAAAGCAGCCTGAACCAGGTTTTCCTCTAGGATTTTGCCTGTGCTTAGCTCCATTCCATTTATTTTTGATCCTGAAAATTCCCCAGTCCTCAACCATTACAAGCATACCCATAACATGATGGAGCCACCACTGTTATTTTATTTTACTTCTGCTCTTACTTCTGGATCACATCCATTCAACTCTGTAACTGTTTTAAAGTTACCATTGGCCTCATGGTAGGTGCCCTTCTTTGCGAGGCATTGGAAAACGTCTCTGGTCTTTGTGGTAGAATCTGTGTTTGAAATTCACTGCTCGACTGAGGGACCTTACAGATAATTGTATATGTGGGGTACAGAGATAAGGTAGTCATTAAAAAATCATGTTAAACACTATTATTGCACACAGAGTGAGTCCATGCAACTAATTATGTGACTTGTTAAGCAAATTTTTACTCCTGAACTTATTTAGGCTTTCCATAACAAAGGGGTTGAATACTGTTTGACTCAAGATATTTCAGCTTTTCATTTTTAATTAATTTGTAAAAAATTCCAAAAACATAATTCCACTTTGACATTATGGGGTATTGTGTGTAGGCCAGTGACAAAAAAATCTAAATTGAATCAATTTTAAATTCAGGCTGTAACACAACAAAACATGGAAAACATCAAGAGGTGTGAATACTTTCTGAAGGCACTGTTTGTGCTACTCACTGGACTGTGCTTGATCGCTGTCCAAGCTTGTACTGTGAGACCAGATTGACTCAGTCATCGTTTACACTGGTCCAAAGTTCACTTATTTTCTTCTCAGAAAGGGAAAACAACGTAAATGGGACAATCTGCAGTTGGTACATCCATTTTTTAAAACGTATAAATTAATTATATGTACCCATCAATTCTTGAAGAATATAACTTAGAAAAGCCTCATGAGGTTCGTTCAACTGTCGTACACCATCAGAACCCACAATATAACCTTGTTTTACTACAATGCTTGTAAACAAAGTAAATGTAAACAAACACTGTACAGCCTCAAAACATGGTTAAAACTATACTTTTGATATCAGTACTTTTGCATACATAGCTCTGTCTATGAATTTGAGAGTGCTTACATATCTCCAGCACCACCCCTCAGCTTTTTACCGAAACAGAGGTGGGGAATGCACTTTGTTATTGTTTCAACCTCGGATTGCCCCTTTAAAGGGTAAAAAACAAGGTGAGTGAAGGTTACAGGGGAATTGAAGGAATAAGACCTCACCTTACTTGTAAAAGAGATGATTAATAAAAGAACCTAAGGCCTAATATTACACAAGAGGCTGGAGAAGGTAAGGGATTTCCAGTGATGAACTTCTGGTCTCGGTGCGTATAGATCTCTCAAGGCAGCCGGCAAACTGCCCATCACTGAGGCAGCTAGAAAATATCTAATTAAGAACTTCCCTTCAGACTTCCAACCGAGTGAGGTTCAAAGGTCAAATAGCCACAGAGGTCATCAAGTGCCGGCCATCCAACCAATTAGGCTGTGATTGAGGAATTCCAAGGTGGCTGAAAATTCCAGTCATTGTGTGGTGTGTTAGATTTAGAACCAATAGACGTTGAACGAACGGTGTCTCTGACTCTTAGTCAGGGCTTTACATGTTGCTGGTAATGAAAGATTGCCTAAAATTAGCCTGCAGCCAGGGAGGAGGTGCTAAATACTTTGGATTGACTTTGATCGCTCTCCATAATTCCCTATGTGTGAGTGAGCGCTGTAGGGTGAGTGGGCAGTAGTTAGAATCTCAGCTAGGTTCAGCATGTGGTGATTTGGACACTCACCCAACAAATGCATTCTCAACGGCTAAGGTCATTTGACTCTTTCACAGCGGTACTGATTGTCATTATGGGAAATGTCCAGTAGTTTAACAGTTCGCTTGTCACAAATCAACACTCTCGATGAACATTATATTGTAGGCTAGTCATCACCTGCATAGATTCAGCTGTAGACCCACTGACAATATGCACTGCAGTGTTGTTGTAGAGTAATTCCTTCATTGTTGAGGATTTAAAGCCATATATCCAAATCTGTATTGTTTTGTAAGCAGACCTTTAAACCTCTTGCACCTGGCCTTAATCCTTTGTTTTGCCTCTTTATCTTTTAACACATGATGTGTTCTTTGTAGTAGATACAGTATATTTGCATGCGTTTAGATCCATTTCAGAGATTCATTTTTTCTCTTCTTCATACTTGACCAACTCACAGAACTAGCCTATAGGGAAAACTCAGAAGGCCCTAGCTAGTGCATAGCTGTGTGAGGTTAGGCAAGTGGCCGGCCAGTGGCAAGGCTAGCTATGGTTGGGGGTTGCTTGACCCCCCAATTAGTGATGTGGTGTTCATAAGGGGTCTTGCTATTCCCTGGTCTAGTAGGAAGGCTATATCCGACAGGAAGACATTAAACATGAGTCATTGTTGACCCCTGGACCAATGGCAGTGAGCTGCTGGATCAGCGGCAATATTAAGTGCACTGATGTCTGTTTGCCTGTCTTGTCTGATGGCGTGAGAGTGTTACCGTGCTTGACATCTTTAACATGCATGTAGTGCTCAGCTCACACATTGAGTTGGGCTTTCCTGCAAAGCCATTAGGTGACTGTGATATGTCATATGTAATATACTGTATGACTAATAGTAATTGCAACAAATGAATCAATAAAGACTATAAGATGAATCACTATGGTGCCCTTCAAAAGACTTTCAAACAAGACGATATCCTCCTCCAGATAGGCCTACTGTCTTTCCAACGTTTTTGCCCGGTCACGGAAAGCGAGAACCTCAGAAATGTCCAGTATGCTGTTTATAAACTGAATACACATAGGCTACTAGTACACGTCTAGATGTTTTACTTCGGTCCCTGAAAGTGAGAACCCAGAATGTGCTTCTGAGATCCTATGTCAACAAGGCCACTGTGGTACGGGCTAAGGGACCTCCACTGTGAATTGTGTGCCAATAAAATAGACCCCCTTGTCTCAGGGCGAGTCATTTGTTAGGGGGTCATGAGGTCACACTGACAGCCACCTGACTCAGCAGGTGGAAGGGGACAGGCTCCTCGCTGGCTGGCTCGTCACCTGCTGTGTGTCGTTTGTGTCGTGTTTATGCTAGCTAGCAGCTCACGAGGCCTAACGTCACGCTGGACTCCGGGGTCAATAAAAACAGGCTCATTTCCAGACACCACGCCTCCAGTGGAGATATGGAAACAATATGAAGTACATCTTATCTATCCCATACCAGGAAGTCTCACAGGGCACAGGGAGAGGAGAAAATTGATTCTGCTAATCCCTCAGTGGGACTGGAGAGCCAGGCAGTGCAAAACCCAAACAACGCTGCTGCCTGCCAGGCTGCCTGTCATTACACCTATCCAATAACAACGCTGCTGCCAGCCAGGCTGCCTGTTATTACACCTATTCAATAACAACGCGGTGAGGAAGAAAAGGCCTGGGTGTAAAAACCGGAACAATGTCAGGTTAGGGTGAGACCAACACAGCACAATAGTAACGGTCATGGCCACGTAGGCTGTCTGGCGGGCGGGCTGCTGAGACTGCCATTGCCATGGAGATTAACTCCCCCCCGTTGGTTCTGTGTGCTGCCTGGTCTAGTTTAGTGCCTTCACTGTAGAATGGACCCACAGCTTTGCTGAGAGAGCAAGGGAGCCTCGTTGAGCTTATAGTTTACATTTCCAAGCATCGTACTTTACTTGGCACCATTTTGAGCCTTTAATGAACTAATGATCAGTCCAACTCAGAAACCCTGCCAGCACCAGTGAATGATGTGAATCCCCCTCTTTCTCTTCCCTCTTTCTGTCTTCTCTGTTTGTTTCTCTTTCACATTCTCTCTCCCTCTCTCTTTGTCTCTCTCTCCCTCTCCTTCCCTCTCATTAATCAAAAGTGAACAGACATTTACATATAAAACATGGTTGAGGGGTACCCTTACCTTCGGTCTCTGCTAGCTGTTTCAGCTACTACTGTATAGCTCAGAGTAGTCAACCCTAATGTACAGTATAAAGGCAATCATTCCCATCTTCCTTTTCCACTTGGGAAGCACAGTCAATCCCTCTGGGTTTGAAGAGTAGTGCAGAGAAGGAGGCCTGTGGTGTGCTCAGCCAAGGATGTACAATATGGCTGTCGCTTTAAGGACCATTTTAGGATGTCATTATCCACCTTGATGAGCACAAGACTTCCTGTCATGTCACTGTCTTCTTTGTCTGTGTTCGTTACCTCCAATGATGTAGAACATACTGTCATTGACCCCCATCAATATGTATTACAAAGTCAACTTGGAGTTCTATCATTGTTGTAGTTCCAGTTGGTTACATTAGAAGAACAGATTCATTCTAGAAACATCAGAGCCCTTTGGAGTAGAATGTTTGTATTTCAGAGGTGAATGTTATTGATCACTCACTACACAGACTAAGTGAATTTAATGGCCCGCAACAAAGCAATCATTGTGATACTGATGGACTACCAACCATGCTGTCACGCACGCAGACATTACTGTAGTGTTTTTGCGGACATTACTATAGTATTTACTATAGTGTTTTTGCGAACATTACTGTAGTATTTACTAAAGTGTTTTTGCGGACATTATTGTAGTATTTACTGTAGTGTTTTTGCGGACCTTAATGTAGTATTTACTATAGTGTTTTTGCGGACATTACTGTGGTATTTACTATAGTGTTTTTGTTTTATTATCTTTGATATAGAAGTAGGGGGCTTTTCCTTGAGGAAACCTACTGGACAAATACTAAAAGAGCTCATTTTCCATAACCTGTAGGTAGATAGGACTGGGGTCTGAACGGATAGTTGAGAGCCTTTCTCTTTTCTAGAACACAATATATTCAATATACTGTACTTGGTATTTACAGTGCCAGTCAAAAGTTTGGACACACCTACTCATTCCAGGGTTTTTCTTTATTTTTACTATTTTCTACATTGTAGAAGAATAGTGAAGACATCAAAACTATGAAATAACACATATGGAATCATGTAGTAACCAGAAAAGTGCCAAAAGTGTGCAAAGCTGTCATCAATGCAAAGGGTGGCTACAAAATATATTTTGATTTGTTTAACACTTTTTTGGTTACTACATGATTCCATATGTGTTATTTCATAGTTTTGATGTCTTCACTATTATTCTACAATGTAGAAAATAGTAAAAATAAAGAAAAACCCTTAAATGAATAGGTGTGTCCAAACTTTTGACTGGTACTGTAGGTTTCTCAATTATGGCCGGCACACATTGGGATATGGGGGAGGGGAATGGGCAGGTTAAATGCAAATTAAATACTGTAGTGTTACTATAGTTAAAAAACTGTCATGTTTTTGTCACGATCGTCTACCAAAGAGGAGGACCAAGGCGCAGCGTTGAGGGTGAACATATTTATTTAGAGAATGATCACACGATCAAAACAACAGACGATAACGTGATGTCTACGGTTTAACACAAACCAAATAAGAACAAGAAACCACAAAGAATGAAAGCCTAACGGCTACCTAAGTATGACTCCCAATCAGAGACAACGAGCTACAGCCGTCTCTGATTGGGAGCCACCCTGGCCAACATAGAAATGCAAAACATAGAAACTAACACCCTGGCTCAACATACGAGAGTCCCCCGAGCCAGGGCGTGACAGTACCCCCCCCTAAAGGCGCGGACTCCGACCGCGCCAACCAAACACAACAGGGGAGGGACCGGGTGGGCACTCCGCCTTGGCGGCGGATCCGGCTCCGGGCATGATCCCCACTCGCTCTCTAACCCCCCAAAGTACACCTGGTCCGGTCTGGCCCTGCTGACCGGAGCTGGACTGCACACTGGTGGAGCGGATTGCTCTAGCTCCGGCGTGAAGCAGCTGACCCGTGCTGAACCAGGCACCAGTGGAACAGGCACGGGCTGTGCCGGACTGACGACGCACACCACTGGCTTGGTGTGGGGAGCAGGGACGGCCCGAGCCGGGCTGACGAAATGCACCCCTGACTTGGTGCGGGGAGCAGGAGCGGGCCAAACCGGGCTGACGAAACGCACCACTGACTTGGTGCGGGGAGCAGGAACGGGCCGAGTCGGGCTGACGAAGCGCACCACTGACTTGGTGCGGGGAGCAGGAACGGGCCGAGCCGGGCTGACGAAGCGCACCACTGACTTGGGGCGGGGAGCAGGAACGGGCCGAGCCGGGCTGACGAAGCGCACCACTGACTTGGTGCGGGGAGCAGGAACGGGCCGAGCCGGGCTGACGAAGCGCACCACTGACTTGGTGCGGGGAGCAGGAACGGGCCGAGCCGGGCTGACGAAGCGCACCACTGACTTGGTGCGGGCAGCAGGAACGGGCCGAGCCGGGCTGACGAAGCGCACCACTGACTTGGTGCGGGGAGCAGGAACGGGCCGAGCCGGGCTGACGAAGCGCACCACTGACTTGGTGCGGGGAGCAGGAACGGGCCGAGCCGGGCTGACGAAGCGCACCACTGACTTGGTGCGAGTGGCAGGAACAGGCCAGACCGTACTGGGAACACACACCACTGGCCCTACGTGGGGATCAGGAACAGGCCGGCCCGGACTGGCAACACACGCCAGTACCTCTCGCCGTGCCTCTACATCCTCCTTCCCCCTGGTGACCAGTGAATCCCGTAACCTGGCGGCCTCCTGCTGCCCCGTCGTCCACGGCGTTAGCCCCCCCCTAAAAAATGTATGGGCTTCACTCCTACCCGTGGCCAAGGCCTCCATCCCTCTTGCCAGACTCGCACTCATCTCCTCCCAAGTCCATCCTCTCTCCTCGTCACGCTGCTTGATCCAGTCGAGGTGGTTTCTTCTGTCACGATCGTCTACCAAAGAGGAGGACCAAGGCGCAGCGTTGAGGGTGAACATATTTATTTAGAGAATGATCACACGATCAAAACAACAGACGATAACGTGATGTCTACGGTTTAACACAAACCAAATAAGAACAAGAAACCACAAAGAATGAAAGCCTAACGGCTACCTAAGTATGACTCCCAATCAGAGACAACGAGCTACAGCCGTCTCTGATTGGGAGCCACCCTGGCCAACATAGAAATGCAAAACATAGAAACTAACACCCTGGCTCAACATACGAGAGTCCCCCGAGCCAGGGCGTGACAGTTTTTGTGGACTGTAGTGTTTTAGCGGACATTGTGTATTTTTTTCAGATAATACTGTAGTATTAACTATAGTATTCTACAGTATACTACAGTTTACTACAGAATTCTACATTAAGTATTTCTTCATGTGGGCTGTCAGTTATGCAACATTGTCACGGTTTCGGCCGAGGCTGCCTCTCTTCCTTGTTCGGGCAGGCTTCGGCGTTCGTTGTCTCCGGAATACTAGCTGCCACCGTTGTATGTTTCTTGTTCGTTTGCTTTTGTCTGTTTGTTGTGACACCTGTTCTCGTTTAGCGTAATTAGTGTCCTATAAGTTTCTCGTTGTGTTTGTCTAGTGTTGTGTGTTATTGATTTAGGTCTGTCGTGTGTTGGGCTTGTATTTTGCTATTTCGCTCGGTTGAGCTTCCCTCCACTGCGTTGGAGCGTTTTTCGCACCTGTTTAGTGCGCCTTTTGTTTTGTTCGCCTTCGTGCGTAATTTCGCCTTCGGGCAAGTCTGTTTCGTATTTTTCCTTGTTGGAAATTGACTAAAGTCTTTTGGACTATACTTCGGTGTCCTGCGTTTGATTCCACCACTACACCCACCTACAGCATTCGTGACAGAATAACACACCTTGAAGAATGGAATCAGCAGGAGCCGCAGCAGCCCAGGCGACGCTGGAGGACAAGGTCCGGGAACAAAGTGACCAGATCCTGCAGATGGGGACCGCACTGCAGGAGGTGATCACCACCATCCGAGGCTGGGGGACGCCTCCACCGCCATCCTCCCTGCCAGCACCATCGGCCAGTCAGCCCATTCCCGCACCGGAACCCCGAGGAGTCCGACTCTCGCTCCCGAGGGCCTACGATGGGACCGCGGCCGGGTGTCAGGGATTCCTTCTCCAGGTGGAGCTGTACCTGGCCACCGTGCACCCGGCGCCCTCGGGACATGAGAGCGTGTCCGCCCTGATCTCCTGCCTTTCCGGGAAGGCGTTGGAATGGGCCAACGCGGAGTGGAGGAGGATCGACGCGGACACCATCACATACGACGAGTTCTCCCGCCGCTTCAGGGCGGTGTTTGACCATCCCCCGGAGGGGAAAGCGGCGGGGGAGCGTCTGGTCTTCCTCCGGCAGGGGAGGAGGAGTGCCCAGGAGTTCGCCCTCGAATTCCGTACTCTAGCGGCAGATGCAGGGTGGAATGAGCGGGCTCTCGTCGATCACTACAGATGTAGTCTACGAGAGGACGTCCGTCGGGAGCTGGCCTGTAGGGACACCAGCCTCTCGTTCGACCAGTTGGTCGACATGTCCATCAGGCTGGATAACCTGCTAGCTACCCGCGGACGTCCCGAGGGGGGTCCGTCCATTTCACCCTCCAGCGCCTCCGAGCCGTGCCCCATGGAGCTCGGGGGCGCTGGCGCTAGAGAGAGGAGGGGTCGGCTTACTAGGGGGTCCATCTCCTGCACCAACTGTGGTCGGGGAGGACACACCGCGGCTAGGTGCTGGGGAGGGCCTCGTAGGGGAGAGGACGACAGGTCCCGCACTGGGGATTCCTTCCAGGTGAGTAGGCGCCCCACTCACCCAGAGCTCTCTGTTGCACATTTCTGTATACCTGTGAGTTTTCCACAGGTAGCACCTCATTCCCAGCATAAGGCGCTGGTAGATTCAGGCGCGGCTGGGAATTTTGTTGATAAGAAGTTTTGTTTAGCCTTAGGGATTCCCCTTCTTCCTGTTGATGTCCCTTTCCCCGTTCATGCCCTAGATAGCCGTCCGTTGGGTGCGGGCTTGATCAGGGAAGTCACTGCGCCACTTAGGATGTGTGCGCAGGGGGGTCATCAGGAGATGATTCAGCTATTTCTGATTGACTCGCCTGCGTATCCGGTGGTGCTGGGCATGCCCTGGTTGAGTACCCATAACCCATCTATTTCGTGGCAGGAGAGGGCTCTGATGGAGTGGTCTGCCCAGTGTGTGGGTCGATGTTTGGGCGTTTCCGTAGGGGCTACCTCGGTGGAGAGTCCAAACCAGGTGCCCGCATTGCACGTTCCCCCTGAGTATGGGGATTTGGCTATCGCGTTTAGTAAGTCGAGGGCGACGCGGTTGCCACCCCATAGGCAGGGAGATTGTGCGATAGACCTCCAGGCAGGAGCTGCGCTCCCACGGAGCCATGTGTATCCTCTGTCTCAGGAGGAGAAGAAAGCTATGGAGACTTACATATACGAATCTCTGAGACAAGGATACATACGGCCTTCCACTTCCCCTGCGTCCTCGAGTTTCTTTTTTGTGAAGAAGAAGGATGGTGGTTTACGCCCGTGCATCGATTACTGTGGTCTCAATCAGATCACGGTGAAGTACAGTTATCCACTCCCGCTGATTGCGACCATGACTGAGTCCTTGCATGGGGCGCGTTTCTTCACTAAATTAGATCTCAGGAGCGCGTACAACTTGGTGCGCATCAGGGAGGGCGATGAATGGAAGACAGCCTTTAGTACCACCTCGGGCCATTACGAGTATCTTGTCATGCCATACGGGTTGATGAACGCTCCGTCAGTTTTCCAATCATTCGTGGATGAGATCTTCAGGGACATGCAGGGGCAGGGGGTCGTTGTGTACATAGATGACATTCTCGTGTACTCGCCTACCCGTGTCGAGCATGTGGCCCTGGTGCGCAGAGTGTTGCGGAGGCTGGTGGAGCACGACCTGTATGTTAAGGCAGAGAAGTGTCTGTTTTTCCAGGAGTCGGTCTCCTTTTTGGGGTATCAGTTGTCTGCGTCAGGGGTGAAGATGGAGGTAGACCGGGTGTCAGCCGTGCGTAATTGGCAAACACCAACCACTGTGAAGGAGGTGCAGCAGTTTTTGGGGTTTGCGAATTACTACCGGAGGTTTATCCGGGGTTTTGGACAGGTGGCAGCTCCCATCACGTCTCTTTTGAAGGGGGGTCCGGTGCGTCTGCAGTGGTCTGCCGAGGCGGACAGGGCGTTTGGGAGGCTGAAGGACCTGTTTACCTCGGCATTGGTGCTGGCGCATCCGGATCCCTCTTTACCATTTCAGGTAGAGGTGGACGCGTCTGAGGCCGGTATAGGAGCCGTGCTTTCACAACGGTCAGGCGCGCCACCTAAACTCCGCCCCTGTGCCTTTTATTCCAAGAAGCTCAGTCCGGCGGAGCGAAACTATGACGTAGGGGACAGGGAGCTGTTAGCCGTGGTACAGGCCCTAAAGGTGTGGAGGCACTGGCTTGAGGGGGCTCAACACCCTTTCCTCATTTTGACGGACCACCGTAACCTGGAGTACATCCGGGCAGCGAGGAGGCTAAACCCTCGGCAGGCAAGATGGAATATGTTTTTGACCCGGTTTACATTTAAGATCACGTACATCCCTGGGTCACAGAACGGTAAGGCAGATGCATCTCGGCGGTATGACACGGAGGAGAGGTCCGTGGAGCCCACTCCCATACTGCCGGAGTCGTGTCTGGTGGCACCGGTAGTGTGGGAGGTCGATGCTGAGCTCGAGCGGGCGTTACGCACCGACCCTAGTCCACCGCAATGCCCGGAGGGTCGGAAGTACGTTCCGCTCGAGGTTCGGGATCGATTGATCTATTGGGCTCACACGTCACCCTCCTCTGGACACCCGGGTATCGGCCGGACAGTGCACTGTCTTAGTGCCAAGTACTGGTGGCCCACGTTGGCAAGGGATGTGAGGGTTTATGTTTCCTCCTGCTCGGTGTGCGCCCAGTGTAAGGCGCCTAGACATCTGCCTAGGGGTAAGTTACTACCCCTGCCCGTTCCACAACGACCATGGTCCCACCTCTCGGTGGATTTCCTTACTGACCTTCCTCCTTCACAGGGGAATACCACTATACTGGTCGTTGTGGACCGGTTTTCTAAGGCCTGTCGTTTGCTCCCCATGCCGGGCCTTCCTACCGCCCTGCAAACTGCCGAAGCCCTATTCACCCATGTGTTCCGGCACTACGGGGTACCCGAGGATATTGTGTCTGATCGAGGTCCCCAATTTACCTCCAGAGTCTGGAGAGCTTTTATGGAGCGGTTGGGGGTCTCGGTGAGCCTCACCTCGGGTTACCACCCGGAGAGTAATGGGCAGGTGGAACATGTGAACCAGGATGTGGGTAGGTTTCTTAGAACATACTGCCAGGACCGGCCGGAGGAGTGGGCAAGGTACGTTCCCTGGGCCGAAATGGCCCAGAATTCCCTACGCCATTCCTCCACTAACCTAACCCCTTTCCAATGTGTGTTAGGGTACCAGCCGGTTCTGGCACCTTGGCAGCAGAGCCAGATCGAGGCTCCTGCGGTGAATGAGTGGGCGCGGCGCTCGGAGGAGACATGGAACGCTGCACACGTCCACCTGCAGCGGGCCCTCCGACGTCATAAGGCGAGCGCCGATCTCCACCGCAGTGAGGGACCGGTGTACGCACCTGGTGATCGAGTCTGGCTCTCTACCAGAAACCTGCCCCTCCGCCTGCCCTGTCGGAAACTGGGTCGGCGGTTTGTAGGGCCATTTAAAGTCCTGGGAAGGTTGAACGAGGTGTGTTACAAATTACAACTACCTGTTGAATATAAAAGTATTAACCCCTCGTTCCATGTGTCCCTTCTCAGGCCGGTGGTAGCTGGCCCACTCCAAGAAAGTGAGATCAGGGAGACTCCTCCGCCCCCATTGGACATCGAGGGGGCACCGGCGTACTCCGTGAGGTCCATCTTGGATTCGAGACGTCGGATGGGGGGTCTCCAATATCTAGTGGAGTGGGAGGGGTACGGTCCGGAGGAGCGGTGCTGGGTGCCGAGGAGAGACATTTTGGACCCGTCTCTCCTGACGGAATTCCATCGTGGGCACCCGACGCACGCATCCTGGTTCACACGTTCCACCTGCCCATTACTCTCCGGGTGGTAACCCGAGGTGAGGCTCACCGAGACCCCCAACCGCTCCGCGTCCTCCGGGTCGTCCCCGAGGCCGGAGTCGGCGCACGTCTGGAGCCGCGCGTCAAGGGGGGGGTACTGTCACGGTTTCGGCCGAGGCTGCCTCTCTTCCTTGTTCGGGCAGGCTTCGGCGTTCGTTGTCTCCGGAATACTAGCTGCCACCGTTGTATGTTTCTTGTTCGTTTGCTTTTGTCTGTTTGTTGTGACACCTGTTCTCGTTTAGCGTAATTAGTGTCCTATAAGTTTCTCGTTGTGTTTGTCTAGTGTTGTGTGTTATTGATTTAGGTCTGTCGTGTGTTGGGCTTGTATTTTGCTATTTCGCTCGGTTGAGCTTCCCTCCACTGCGTTGGAGCGTTTTTCGCACCTGTTTAGTGCGCCTTTTGTTTTGTTCGCCTTCGTGCGTAATTTCGCCTTCGGGCAAGTCTGTTTCGTATTTTTCCTTGTTGGAAATTGACTAAAGTCTTTTGGACTATACTTCGGTGTCCTGCGTTTGATTCCACCACTACACCCACCTACAGCATTCGTGACAAACATGACATTTCTTGAACACCACATTGGAGTTTCAATAAAACACAGTCAGATGTCAAGATCACTGTAACATAATTCAGATTGGAGTTTTAGTTTTCACTCAGGGGGCTGATTCTAGTCAACCCCCCATCCTAAAGTAAACAAATAAACCCCAAAAACATTTTATTTGAATGAGATTCGACTATAAGAGCCTGGCTTTGAGCGCACATAGAACAACAGTGCCTTTGATCATGTCTCTGCTGAGGGGAGAAGGAGGGGAGCGCTTCCCCTTTGAAATCTAAAGTGCTCTTTTCATTTCTACATCATCCTTCCTCCCAATTCTCCTGCTCTGCCATCCAGCGAGCGACTGTTTTGTTCTGATGACACACTGAGTCCCTGTATCTCCCAAAGCTTCTATTGTCTGTCTGGTTTGACTGTAGCCGTGTTGTTTTTAAAGGGAAAAGCTGGATGGAGACAATGTGAGCCAGATGAGCGGCTTGTTAAAAAGGTGTCTGTGCTGTTGTTGTTGTTGGTTTTCTCCAGGCATCATTAATGTGCTGTGTTTAATCTGTCAGGAAGTGGCTCAGTGTTGTTTAGCTGGCTCCCAGGGGAGGATGGAGTGTGACTGTAGTCCTGCTGTGAGTGGCTGGAATCCTATAGGGAACATAGGGGCGTGGCTCCCCCTGCTTCCCTGCTCCAGGAGCATCAGGATCCAAGGGAACAGAGCCAAACAGAGCAGAACCGAACAGAGCAGAGCAGAACAAAGCAGAGCAGAACAGTGCAGAACAGAGCAGAACAGAAAAGAACAGAGCAGAACAGAGCAGAACTGAACAGAGCAGAACAGAGTAGAACAAAACAGAGCAGAACAGAGCAGAACCGAACAAAGCAGAACAGAGCAGAGCAGAACAGAGCAGAACCGAACAAAGCAGAACAGAGTAGAACAGGATAGAGCAGAACATAGCAGAGCAGAGCAGCGCAGAACAGAGCAGAGCAGAGCAGCGCAGCAATCCCTGGTGATGCAACACCAAATCAAACACACATGCCTTGCTTTGCTTTCAGATACAGAATAATAATGATCCAAGGGGTCTCCTACCTAAATGTCTTGCGTGTGTGTCTCTCTTCATCATGTTCCCCTTACTGTATTTCTACCGAAGCTAAAGCTCTATCTCAAAGGCTCTTCCTGCAGCTCAAAGTGGCATAAAGGTGTGATGTCGTCTCATGTTTGCATCAGCGCCAGTGCACCTGCCAGGGCAGATGGTCTGACCATTAGTCAGGCCTCGGCCCCAGCCCTCTCATTTCTACATAGAGGAACCTCCAATCACAGTCCCTGCCCAGTGGTCGTGGATGAGGTGGGTTTCCTCTTTCACAATGTGAAGCGTCTAGTCTGAGCATCTGGAAAAGCTCTCTAAATCTAATCAATTATTCATTTTTGTTTTGCGACAAATCTCTTTCTGTTAGTGTTTTTCTGTTGATTGTTCTTGATATCACTGAGCCACTCTTTTGAGGAAAGTCAGGAGAGAACTTGAAGAGAGTTTTAAGTAAGACAATCTAAACAGGTTGACCAGTTGGTGCTGTCGGCGCAATACCTCAGGTCTAGGACAGGATTCTGACACCTCTACATATCTGACGAATTCCATTACCTCTGTCAGGACTCCAATCTGGTGTTGAAATGCAACTAGCTCCTGTGCGCCATCCCTGACGGACTCTGATAAAAGTGGTTCACTTTAACAGACTGGCAACTTCAGTATTTATAGGTAAAATGGCTGACTTCCCTATTCCTACTCTGAAAGTCCTAGTTCACTCAAAATCGACATACAGTACATAACAGTGTAAAGGGATTTGGTCATCTAGGATTGTGTATGCATTTGTGTTTCAGATGTTGAATTCATTTTTACTGCAACATAAACCCTATAACCATGTCTCATGACTGTGGTGTAACGTCACAGCTGAGATAACATTCAGTACACATAAACACAAAGCCCAGCTGAGTTAACTGAGGCCAATATGGCCGCCGACTACAACACATCCCACAGGGCCTCTGCACTGCTGTTTGTGTGAGGAAGTTCATCTGAGCCGTGGCTCTTTTCATCAGTCCCCTCACACACGCACGCACACAAACACACATACACACACATACACTCACACACACACACACACATACACACACACACACACAAACACACACACACACACACACCCTCTCCCCTAAACCCCTCTTGCCTAGGACGGTACCCCCTGCTGATGGAGCATGTAGGGGAGGGAAGCCCCTCGCTCGCTATAGCAGATGGTTCCATGAATCATTGATAGTGTTGCGTTAAATAAAACATGAACACTGTAGAGGAGAGGAAACTGCTCCCAGACATTACTAGAGAAGGGACAGAGGATGGGGATGAGATGGGGACAGAACTCATTCATGTGCTATCTCTCAGATGTGTCCTACAGCGCTGTCTAGGTGTCGTGCTACACGTTGGACAGTGACTCATCTCTCTTTCTCTCTCTCTCTTAAATTATTCTATCTCTCTTACTGTCTCACTAAATACACTCTCTCGTCCCTCCCTTTCTCTCTCTCTCTCTCTCTCTCTCTCTCTCTCTCTCTCTCTCTCTCTCTCTCCCTCTCCCTCTCTCGGAGGGAGGGAGGGAGGGAGGGAGGGAGGCAGGCAGGCAGGCAGGCAGGCAGGCAGGGAGGGAGGGAGGGAGGGAGGGAGGCAGACAGGCTGCTCTGTATGTGTCAGCGGGCCTCTGACGCACGGCCGGCGCCAGACATGCTCAGAATCACAACAACATTTCCCAACGCATGGTGGCTACAGGGAGGTGATGCTTGTAGCGTCCCAATGGCACCCTATTCCCTATATAGTGCACTATTTTTGACCAGAGCCCTATGGGAAGTGCACAATGTAGGGAACAGGGTGCCACTGCTTGAGGTAGAAGTTGCCCTTTACCACAGATCTAGGATCAGATCACCCTAATCCCAATCCTAACCTTAACCATCAGGGGAATGACAAAATATCTGACCCTGTATCAGTAGTTAGGTATCCTTTTCCCATGTGCTTCCTCTCTGCCGTGTTCGTTGGCATGCTAACCATGAGGCATGGCAACGATAGAGGAATTTCTTAGCTGTGCCACTACTACCATGCACTCCTTCCAGGTCTCAAACTGTGGTGATGCAGTTAGCAGTTATTTATGTGCCTCAGCAGCATGCAGCTCTGGTATCTGTTTCACACAGTCATTAGCATTGCCATGAGACGCCGGTCTAGGTAAATGGCCTGAGTGGGACATCTTCATTTATCCACCATCTTTGATATAGATCTGTCTGATAAAGTCTTCCTCTGCTGCTGTTCTGTGTGGGTTAGACACATATTGAACAGGCTGATATTTATGGCAGAGCACCGGTGGGCTGAGAGTCTTATGAAACTGTGTTCACATCTCACAGCAACTGAGCCAATGCCTTCTGGCTTGTGTAAGGAAGGAGTGAGCTTCTACCAGAGAAGCTATAAGGTAAGATAAGATAAACATATTTAGTTATGGTTGGGGGTGGGGGCGGGGGTGATAGTTACTTCAGTGATGTCATTGCTATGCTAGTAAGGGACGAATAGCCAGCCTTAATTATAAAGGAAACCTTGACCCAACCCTGCTAATTTCAGATTTGACAAAGAAAGGAACTCCAGTTATTGTCATTTTAGATGTAATCCTGATTCCTGATCTTCCCTACCCCACAGATGCTGTTAATTAATGAGTGAAATATTCATATATTAATAATCAGGAAGAGATATAGAGAGGAACACAATGGAGAACCCCAGTCCTTGAGTGGAACCCCTGCTTTGAACAAGCCCCCCAAATCCCCAAAGTGAATACATTAACACACTTTAATTGAATGAGATGGGGGAGGAGATTCATATCTGTCATGTTTTTGTGTATTCATATCTGTCATGTCTTTGTGGATGTGTATAATTAGATCATTTACAACATTGATGTTGAGATTTGAGGTTAGATAGTACCAGTAGTAGCCTACCTTCCTAGACCCACAATCCCACACGGTTCAGAACAGTTTTTGTGATGATTTATGAGGATTTTTTTCCTCATCAAAGGGAATGGCATCTTTCTCCTCTGGACAGGTAGACATGCCACTGCTCTATTCCAATGATGCCAGTCTTTACCAATAACCACAGCACCATCTGCTGGTTCAGGAAGACACTACTAGAGGTCTATACACAGAATAGTGTGGTGCGCACAATGATTTATACATACACTAGATGACTGATAGGGGGCGCTGTGTTGAAGCAACCGCGCCTCCATCTTGGCACTCCCTCACCGTTGTAAAACATATTTTGGAAGCTATAGAAATGCATTTATTAATGTCTACATTTGTTTTTGCCACGTTTATTATATTACAGACACCTTAATGCATACTTTTAAATTATATTATGTGAGCTAAACATAAGAATAAAAAAATAAACAATATATGGAAACATTTTCCTTAAAGTATATATTTTTTGGGGATGACTAATGTTACTGTCCCCACTACAACAACAAAAATACTTAAATACATGTAATTTTGTCCTTGAAACATTTCATTTAAATACTGTAGCATTCCATGTATTCCTATGGAGGACTGCTCCTATTGGGGAGTGCCAATATGGCCGACAGATGGCTTCAAAGCCTCTCAATGGCCAATACATAGCATCAGCAATCCAGGGTTTGTATACGTCATTGGGTGCACATAATAAGCACTAGTAGAAACACACACAACAACAACAACAACATGAAAGAACGGGGACATTGTTTTGTATGATGCATTGACGAAATGGTGGTACAAAAATTGAATGTCTGACTCTCCTTTTCTTGCGAGGTTACATAACCCCAGCATAGAGAGAGCGAAGCGTTCAGTCAACAGCGACTAATGCATGCTGGTGTGGGGTGGGCTTTTGGAAGGCCTGCATTCACTCTGTCACTCTTTTCACGCCACTTCGACACAAAGTGATTTTTATAGCAGGTTAGGAGAGCATTTTCGCTAAACCTAACCCTAACCCATTTCCTAACCTTAACCTCAGTCTCCTAACCTGCTACGTTAATTATCCTAACCTGCTATGTTAATTCTCCTAACCTGCGGCGTAAGTTATCCTACACTGCTACGAAAAAGTTTTTTTAAATGGCGTGAAAATTGTGTTTCCCTTCATGAGTTTTTCCTGGTCAGTTGACATGGTCCGGAAACGAGTCATCCTACATGAGTAGGGCCAAATATGGTGGAAAAATCAAGATATCCCATAAAGGCTGTTTACCATTGAAAACAAATTGTCACAGTTCCCATTTACTTACGGAAAATTCCACCCAAAAACTATATTTTGGTATTTGTTAGTCCATTAGTCCATTGTTGACATAGTCCCAAAATGTTTTGCTTGTTAGCAATCAAGTTTTCAAGATATGTAAATATCAAAATACAGAAATCATCCCGTATGATGCATTTTGCAACATATGATGCAAAATGCAGCATACGGGGATGATTTCTGTATTTTGATAGCAGCTGGGTCTGGTCTACTTAGTAAGTCTCAGTTCATTTGAACCAGAAAAAAAGGAGCCTATGAAATGTATCACTTTCTCTTCCGTCTCATGAGCCATGCAGTGAGGATTCAGTTTCTTTCATTGGGTGGCAGCAAAGAGCTATCTTCAATACCACTAACAGCGTCATAGTAGTTCAGCAGTGTATCATTTATAATAATAATAATATGCCATTTAGCAGACGCTTTTATCCAAAGCGACTTACAGTCATGCGTGCGTGCATACATTTTTGTGTATGGGTGGTCCTTGCATTGCAATCAATGGTTTAATACACAGATGAATTCACTGGTTTTATGGACGACTGCTTAAACAGACCACTGACATTTGATATCATATGTAAGGTGTCATGAAGATGTGATGGTTGTGTTACAGTCATGCCACCTATCATCTCTATGGGTCTGAAACCTCCAGTGATCCCCTTGATGACGTTTTAGTGACAGGGCTCTAATGGTGTCTTTGTCCTTCTCTCTCTCTCTCTCTCTCTCTCTCTCTCTCTCTCTCTCTCTCTTTCTCTCTTTCTCCCCCCCCCCCTCTCTCTCTCTCTCTCCCCTCTCTCGCTCTCTCTCTCTCTCTCTCTCTTTCTCTCTTTCTCCCCCCCCCCCCCCCCCTCTCTCTCTCTCCCCTCTCTCGCTCTCTCCTCTCTCTCTCTCTCTCTCTCTCTCCCTCTCCCTCTCTCTCTCTCTCTCTCTCTCTCTCTCTCTCTGTCCAGATCACGGGCGCGATCCTCCTAGCTGTAGGACTATGGGGGAAGTTCATGCTGGGTGCGTACATATCTATCATCGCTGACAGCTCCACCAACGCTCCTTACGTTCTCATCGGCACCGGAACATGCATCATCGTGTTCGGACTGTTTGGATGCTTCGCTACGTGTCGCGGGAGCCCATGGATGCTCAAGCTGGTGAGAGCTAGGAGAAGTTGCCATCTGAGTAACTCTATTTTTTCTGTTTCTTCCCACTGGGCACAGACGTCAATTCAACATCTATTCCACGTTGGTTCAACGTAAAGTAATTGAAATGATGTGGAAACAACGTTGATTCAACCAGTGTGTGCCCAGTGGGTTTGTATCTTTCTTGATTTCTTTCCTTCTAAAAATGTATTCCTTTCCTATTGTCATTCAACGTTCCTTGCAGTATTTCAAGGAGCTTATTGTGAGCAAAAGGTGAGAAAACCTGCATAATATACACAGTAACTCAGTGGCCGTTTTGTGGCGCCCTGTGTGCCCTCTCTCTGCAGTATGCCATGTTCCTGTCCCTGGTCTTCCTGGCAGAGCTCGTGGCTGGCATCTCCGGCTTTGTCTTTCGTCATGAGGTAGGTGGCCCTGCCATACCTGCCTCTGGCACTCACCCACAGGATCATGAGTACCCACCCACTGGGCACAGATGTCAATTCAACGTCTATTTTGTTGAAATGACGTGGAAACAATGTTGATTCAACCAGTGTGTGCCCAGTGGGAAGAATTCATCAGTCAGAGTGTCCATCTGTTTCACAACAGGAGAGGCAATGAACACAACAAGAACTAATAAAAAAAACAATCCTTCTCTGTGTGTGTTTGTGTGTGTGTGTGTTTGTGTATTCCCAGATAAAGGGAACCTTCCAGAGGACCTTCAGTGAGGCGGTGAAGAACTACAATTCCCAGGACGAGAGGAGCCTGGCTGTGGACAATGTGCAGCGCAGTGTGAGTGACGGTCATTTTGACAGCCAAATTAGGATTGTGATTAAAAACCGATTGTGATAAATATATCTCTCTCTCTCTCTCCACCCCCCTCTCTATTTCTCTTTCTTTCTCTTTCTTTCTCTCTCTCTCTCTCTCTCTCTCTATCTCTCTCTCTCTCTCTCTCTCTCTCTCTCTCTCTCTCTCTCTCTCTCTCTCTCTCTCTCTCCCTCTCTCTCCATGCCCCTCTCTCCCTCCAGTTGAAATGCTGTGGTGTGTTGAACTACACCAGCTGGTTATCCAGTATCTGGTTTCCTAACAACGGCATCCCACCCAGCTGCTGTGCCAACATCTCCGACTGTAACTCTTCTGACCTGCGCAATGCCACCATAGCCCCCAGCAAGGTCCACCAGCAGGTCAGACACACACACACACAGACAGACACACACCATACACACTGACAAACACACTCACTTGTCTTGTCTTCTACAGGGCTGTTATGAGCTGGTGACCGACTTCATTGAGACTAACATGGGGATCATTGCTGGAGTGACGTTTGGAATAGCTGTCTCACAAGTAAGTAACACACTATGGACCAGCTGTGTTCTCCCACTTTCCTTCTGTGTGCGTGTGTGTGTGTGTATGTGTGTGAGCGTGCGCCCAGTGCAGGTTACTAATGATTACACACGGCTGGGGCGATGTTCACCGCTGCTCCTTCAGACCCAATCAGCTAGTCCGCCACTCAGAGCCTGTTCCATCACACACACCAGTCAGGCGCGCCTCGGGAACTATTATGCAGACCAGAGTACAAGAGCACACACACACATGCTCCATCCTTCTCGCTTTTCCTCATACGCATACATGCACACTCTCTCTCTCTCTCTCTCTCCCCTACCTCCTTCCTTCTCCAGCTCCCTCTCTCTCCATTCCTCCTCTCTCTCTCTCTCTCTCCCCTACCTCCTTACTTCTCCAGCTCCCTCTCTCTCCATTCCTCCTCTCTCTCCATTTCTCCTCTCTCTCGCTCTCTCCTCATTTCTCCTCTATCTCTCTCTCTCTCTACTCTGCGTGAGTGTGGTCGTTACCTCCTGCTCGGGCTGACATGCTCGATTAGCCCCACGGCGCCGCTCGTCGTCACAGCAACCCCCTCCATTACCCTTAATGGGCCTGGGGGAGGTAGGTAGAGAGAGTGAGAGTGTGTGTGTGTGTGTCTCCGTGGACGCTGTGACCTGCGACGGCCTGCTCTTCTGCAGTCCCGAGCCCATTAATTGTGCCGTAAACGTTATGGAGGGAAGCGGCGAGGGGAGAAGGAGGGGTGGCAGAGAGAGATCAATGGCACCTCTTAGTGGAGCAGCCACCTCTTTAATGCATCTTATCCCCCTTCCTCCTCTCCTCCTTCCCTGATCCCTCCCTCCCTCCTTCCCTCATCTCTCCTTGGCCCTCCATCCCCCGGCGATGGGGATGGAGGGAAGAGGGGGAGGGTGGAGGGAAGAGGGGGAGGGTGGAGGGAAGAGGGGGAGGGTGGAGGGAAGGGTGGAAGGAAGAGGGGAGGGTGGAGGGAAGAGGGGAGGGTGGAGGGAAGACTCATTGTGATAAATATCTCTCTCTTTCTCTCTCTCTCTCTTTCTCTCTCTCTCTCTCTCTCTCTCTCTCTCCCACTCTCTCTCCTCTCTCTCTCTCTCTCTCCTCTCTCCCATTATCTCTCTCTCTTTCTCCCACTCTCTCCCACTCTTGCTCCTCTCCCATTCTCTCTCTCTCTCTCTCTCTCTCTCTCTCTCTCTCTCTCTCTCTCTCTCTCTCTCTCTCTCTCTCTCTCTCTCTCCAGTCAATTGGTATGCTGTTGGCCTGCTGTCTGTCGCGGCTTATCACTGCCAACCAATATGAGATGGTGTAGCAGTGAGGTGCAGGTGAGTCTGACACACACACATGAAATACTTTATTTGAATCCACTAATCAAATGTAAAAAAAATCCTAACATTTCAAAGGTCCCTGTATGCAAGGCAATCCAGGGTACAGAAAGCACCTCCTTCTCCAAACAGCTAGGCTGCCCACGACAGCTGAAACAGAGCAGTACCTAGACAATTGCTTTGCCCTAGTTTTTGTCAGGCCCGCAATCTGGAGGCCACGCACTGCAAGCCTGTGTACGTGGCCGAGACTGCCAAATATCAGCGGCACCAGCTTTCACCTACACCCGAGGCTGTCCAAGCGTGCCACGAGGGGCTGGTATTTAAGCAGCTTATCAGCAAAGGCCTGCTCCATGTTGCTGTCAAATGAGCAGCCCACTTCCAAAATGAGCACCTCCCCTTGGCCTCCCCCCACAACAACAATATCTGGCACACAGGAAAACCCATCATCATCAATATCGAACCAGCTTCCCCTTACACAATAATGTTTAAGCATGTGTGCTGTTGGTGAAGACTTGTCTCACCTTGCTGGCTATCAGGTCAACAAGGCGGTCATGTCAAGCAAGGTACAAATCCTTGTATGAACAGCAGCCATTCACAACATGGGCAATGGACTCCACTACATTTGACCCATGTTGAATACAAAATGGGTCATGGTTTGCAGGGTACCAGAGTGCTACACACGCACACGCACACACATGTACATACACATACACACACACACACACACACACACACACACACACACACACACACACACACACACACTTGTGTAGTGCTATCTGTCTCTGTGACTAAGTGCAATGCCTCCAGTATAATAAGGGTGTGTGTCACAGACCTCCATGGCTGGAACCTCTACAGCCCCCTGCAAGTCGCAATCAAACACACACACACAAACGTGATTTCACTATGAAAGGTGGTTATCGCTAGCTCACACCTTCCCAGCAGGCCCCTCTAATTGGCTGTCCCTGACTGTGCTGCTGTGGATTATAAATAAAGCTGTTTGCCTCGCAATTAAACACTCTGATTTATACAGTGTTGGCAGGGCTGTGTAGTGTGATTATGCCTTAAAGAGTTAGCATCCCCCACTTCTCCCCTATATGACACACTGGCTTAGCCTCGTAGTGTTTAGCATCATAGCGTTTAGCCTGCTAGCGGTTAGCATGGCCGAGCTTCACCAGAGCATCATTGTCAATTCGAAGCTTGCAGAAACTGTTGGCATTACTGGCTCCTATCCACCAGACACTGGATGGCTGTTTCTTCACTTCAGAAGCCTCAGGGCTTCTTCCCCTCGTTGTCACTGATTAGGGGTGGTGGTGAGATGTTATTTTACATGATACGACGAGAGCGAAGAGAGAGAGATGGTTGTGGTGTACTCAGGGAATGTAGACACACATGCGTGGACACACACGTACAAACACACACAGACACACAATCATGTTGAGTCTCTCTGTGATTGTAGGAATCTTTTTTCTTGTTTCCTTCCAGGGAGACCAGGAGGAGGAGAGAGTACACGTCACCTTGGAAACTGGGGAGGAACACACCCAAACACTAGCACACTACATTCTTACTTTTCCACTCTTTCATATTTTCTTTCGTTCTCACTCTCTTTTTCTCTCTGTTTCTCTCTGTTTCGTCTCTTTGAACACATTCCTTAATGTGGCGTCGTGCCATGATTAAAAATGTTTACCTTTCAAGACCTTAATTCTTCTAAAATGAATGGTTCTAGATTAGCACAAACACCTGCCTCAACCATATGTTATGGTCCTCTGTAGCTCAATTGGTAGAGCATGGCGCTTGTAACGCCAGGGTAGTGGGTTCGATCCCCGGGACCACCCATACATAAAAATGTATGCACACATGACTGTAAGTCGCTTTGGATAAAAGCGTCTGCTAAATGGCATATTATTATTATTATTCCGACCCATGCATGCCATGCGTAATTGAAACAGTCCCAATCTTCATTTACACACGTTGATAATATTCCTAAGAAATTGTCTTGATGCATCATAGCTCCTCGTTCGATGGCTGTCTTTCCCAGTCAAAATTTCCTGGAAATAATTTGAGAGATGCCATCAGCATTTCCAATATGAGGTCTTTGAAAGAAACTTGAGCCCACTCATAAACGACTGTGAGTTTCTCCAACTGACACACACACACACACACACACACCGCGTCTGCTTTTTACTGCTACATGGAGTACATTAAACCCACATCCTGCTTCAAATGACTATCGCTCTAAATGACCTTGTGCAAGTTGCTCTCTGTGGATGTGTATTTGTGATGCTTTTAGATCCTCTGTATTCAGTTGAGTCCTGTACTTGGTGATCTCTGCCACTCCCTCCCCTGTGCCTTCTGTCCTTTTAGTTAGTTAGTTAGTCATAATGTTGTTTTGTTGTTGTAATATTTAATTTAATTTTAAAAGTCTTAACTAGTCATGTGTGTTTGTATAACAGTAGTCTGACACCCAGCCATTTTTCTGGTTTAAAACCCCAGTTTTGGTGTTAAAATATTTTTACACAGTCACCTTCTGCTTGAGATCCAGCTCTATTTTACCATTCTTGTCCGTTCTCCAGTACATTCAGTTATCTCTCTCTCTCTCCACCGCCACACCCCAGTACATTCAGTTCCATCTCTCTCCCACCTGACTGACGCACATCACTACACAAACTAGAGTTTCACTGTTTCAGCACTGCTTTCTGACGATGAGAGAAGACTATTCTACTTCCAGTATTCTGTTGCTGCTGTTTGCTTCTCACTATATGGGATTGGTAGACAGAGAGAGCGAGAGAGCCCACTTGGCACACACTGGTTGAATCAACATTGTTTCCACGTCATTTCATTGAAATCAACGTGGAATAGACAATGAATTGATTTCTGTGCCCAGAGAGAGAGAGAGAGAGAGAGAGAGAGAGAGAGAGAGAGAGAGAGAGAGAGAGAGAGAGAGAGAGAGAGAGAGAGAGAGAGAGAGAGAGAGAGCGAGAGAGAGAGAGAGAGAGAGAGAGAGAGAGAGAGAGAGAGAGAGAGAGAGATGAGAACTAAGTGTTTCCCTTGAACATCACTATAAATGACCTCCTGTAACAGCTCTATAGTTCCATCCAACCATCCACTTCTCCATGATAACGCCTTTCAGCATCTCCCCAGTCATTCTCAGTGGTAGGTGTTCAAGCTCGATTCGGGCTGTCATTGCAATGGCTTGGAACAAACAATCAAATGAAATGCCACTTTTTTAAGCTTTGCTACTTTTGTGTATTGCTTAAATGGAGAATCGGTAATATGACAGATGCCCCTTGGGTGGTAATGACTGTAGGAATACTAAGCTTCAGTGAGGGCCTGGGGGTAGAATGGAGTGGGGGAGACCACCGAGGTCACTGGCATTGTTACTGGTTTAATTAAACTGTGATGTGAATACAGCAAGCTGGTGGTTCCAACATTCTATCTCTGTAATTACTAAGAATCTTTTTTTTTTTTTTTTGGTTTTGCCTCATTCTGAAGTTGCCCTGTGTTTTTGGTGGATCAGTATAAAACCAATGTACATGATCAATTAACATCTCAATCCAAAGTTGGACAGGTGAAATAATAAGACTTTGTATATATAAAAAAAAACGTTTTAAAATGCATCATCAGGTAGCATGCCAACAAATGTATGTTGATATTGTGAACAATTGTGATCTTGAATCTATTAATAAAATGGTCATTACATCGCTTCAGTTGTGAGCTTCTGTTGTAAGATATTTATTCTATCTCTTTTGTTTCTAGAACCGAGTCTTTGTTTTGTTGATAATAAGGTGGGTAGTTAATCATCATTAATTAATTCTGCCCCTGATAGATCCAATATCATTTACAGATAGCAATTCTATTTTTTACCACAGGGTGTCACTATCACATCTATGAAAAACGTATCCGCTATCCCGTCTAGAAAGGGTGTTCGTGAGGCAGGCTTGACTATAGAATTAGGAATTAGAATAATTTAATTCGAGTAATTTAATAGGATCTTTATGGGCTTGACTTTGATTTTTTTTTTTTATTAATGACAAGAACAACATCCAATGAAATCCTTGTCGTTTGTTACAATGTAATGTATACACAATGGACAATCCTTATTCGTGATCATGAAGCTGTTACAGCATCTGAAACTATACTTTGTTGATACAACATCAAAAACGAACTACTTTGTTGATAGTATATACTTTGTTAAAATTGTCACTAGTACACCCACTACTTAAAAAGTGTTTTTGTGGGCAGGAATGATGCAACCCCAGCCTAAAATAGGCTCCTGCCTCAACACGTCTCTAGTTTCCTCAGATGGTCCTGTTTCATTCCACCCCTCAAAATGCATGATTCCTTCCTCCCCTCCTTATTTCCTTGAAAGGATGTCATTTGAGACCCTCACATTCAAATGGACACGAGCCCTGATTTTACTAAACTATGAAAGCAAGTTTTTCACCGTACACATTTGAGTCATCAGTATTGAAGTGACATGATGTTGTTATTTTATTCATCATCTCTCCGAAAGAGGAAGGAGGGAAGGAAGGTAAAAAAAAAAAACGTGTTTTAGTTTTTTTGAAGGATAGTAAACGTGTTCTACCGGGGAGTTGATTTGGCAGCAAATCAGTGGGGTTGGTGAGAAAGCGGCTAAAATCTGATTGGCTGAAAAGGGAGTTACGGTGTGTGGGCTGATGCAAGCACGCCACTCCTACTTTTCACGGTCCTTTTGCTGGTGCTGAGGATATATCAAGCTAGCTAGCTACCGGTCGCTTTGCTCACAACAAGCTGTCTTATTTAGACTTTATGCCTTCCACTGAAGTTTAACAAGTGAAGTGGTTATCTGGAAATACCAGGGACAATAACATTACGGTGAGTTTGTGCTGCTTGAGCTAAATTTATGCTCCATATGGCTAGCTAGTTTATGGTAGCTTAGCTGTCAATGCAGTTAGTTGAGATAACGGAAGCGTCTATTGGCTAGCGTAAGGATTTCTTAATTTTTGGTAGGCCAACTATGCAACTAATGTTATTGAAACAACGTTACTTGAAGTAACTAACCGTATGGTGTCTCTTATTTCAGGTCGTTCATCCTGTTACTTTGGCCTGAGGGGGAAAACAGTCGACTGAGACAGATCCGGGAACGCCCTTAGGAAAAAAAGCCGCTTGTCATTTAGTGAGTAACGTTAGGCAGTACAGGACTCACAAGGCAGGCAAGACGTTTGAGAAGTCTGGATGTTTCCTCGGACTGAGTAAGCTTATGCAGCAGCTAAATTTGTCATTGTAATCCGATAAAGAGCATTAGCAAGCTAAGGTTGATTTCAGACTGTGACAGAAGAGTAAATGTGCATTATCATCGGTGAAGCGAGGTAACTAACGTTAGATTTGTCTGTACGCGAACAGGTCTCTTGCAAAAATGATGCACATTTCGGATTCGTACAATCAAAAGAATTCATTGTTCAATGCCATGAACCGATTTATTGGTGCCGTAAACAACATGGATCAGACAGTGATGGTTCCTAGTGTGCTAAGAGACGTGCCTCTAGACGAGGAAGAAGAAGTGAAAACGATATCACCGATTATGACCGCCAGCAATGGGTCAGCCACCTATTTCCAGGACGGGGACATGTACAATTACTATGTGCTATTGAAATCGATCAGGAATGACATCGAATGGGGGGTCCTGCAAGCCGACGACAGGCGGACAGAGAAAATGGGGGTGACCGCCTTGGACATATCCAGAATAGAATCCGATGATGATGACTTGGAGAAACAATTTCATTATCATTTGACCGGGCTACACACGGTTCTGTCCAAGCTTACCCGGAAAGCAAACACCCTCACGAACAGGTACAATCAGGAGATTGGAATAAGGGGCTGTGGACTCTGACTACTAGAAAGTTGACAGTGTGTCGGCTGATAACATCAAAAGTCATTGGTGAACAGTGGAATGGGGGGGTGGGGGGGATTCCCACAGTGGGAAGAAAGACATGTAACTTACTAAACGTGTTTCATATGCATTGTTTAAATTTTTCCATCTACTGTTTGAATTATTGTTTGCACTAAGTTCTGTGTACTAATGGCTTGCTGTATGGATGGTATATCCACACATTTTTATTTAAGAGATATGCAATGTACATTAATTTAAAACCAGTGTTTTTGAGCTTTAACTTTTTTTGATGTGGCAACATTGCATAAGGCCTACTAACTTAGTGATATAATATGTTATGGTTGCAATGAGTCATTGCCATTCCATTACCTAAATCATATGCTTGATAATCTATGAACTGGAATCAAATGATAATTCTTTTGAAATTGAGAGATTCCAAGAGATTAACACCAAACCTGTCTTATTTAAGCACCATATTATTTTTTTGATTGAAATGATGGTTCAGCGATTAAACATCTGATTATTGTTATGTTGTGATCAGTTTATTTGATACAGTCACTGGTTTATTGAGAGGTACACAACTTCAGCATGATAGTTTTGTGACTTGAGTGATTAAACTGTAAGCTTGTGATTAGTCTGAACTGATGGGTGAATATGAATTGGTCAATAAGGTCTTCTGAGGTCACATAAAGGTCAGGCATAATGTAATCAAACATTCACAGTAACTCAAACGGGTCCATTTCCAGTTGTCAAGAAATACCTCTTATGCAGTACTGTTGATTCCAAGATTGTTCTCGGTTGTGGGATTCAATATATCCGGGATAAAACTATTAGATAGCCGACCTCTGAGATACAAGATACAATCCTTCAGATATTTGATCATCCTTGAACCCCTTCCCTTGTTGGGCTTATCTAATGAGTTGCCAACAACAGATGGCCTGTGTTCTGGTGTGGTGCTGGGACAACTATTAGGCCATTGCAGTACTGTATGTCTGGACATGAGATTAAAGTCACTGTGGCCAGATTTGAACCTGGCTGTGACACAACTTTTTTACTTGACCCTCTACCAGACCCGCTCCCATTCACAGCCAGCTCACAGATATCTCACCACCCTCTCATCCCCATACACATCAATAGTAAAAAATATTAACATGAATTGGAATTATACACTGTTTAGGCTTAATACAGCTATATTACATTCAGTAGGCCTTTAGTATTGTAATTTAGTAGGGTATTGTTTTGATTCACTAGGCCTTCTTTGGATTGCTGTGTGTCCTGTGCTTTAAATTATGGTATGCTATATTTTCCAAACAAAACCCTATTTTAGTGTTCTAAACCAAAGTCACGAACCAGCAGTTTCATAAGTCCTAGAGTTCCTTGCATCATCTGCCTCTATCAACTCCAGTGGAAGCAGCAACTCTGAAATAGATGAATTCCTTTGAGATGGAAAAGTGTTCCAACCCTATCCACTTTACTCTCCCTTATCAAAGGTTGCCTTGACAGTGGCCAAACCCCTTGACCCTCTCTGACAACACAGATTGGATCATTCTGTATATCTAGTGAGACAGGTACAGTAGGTGACCTTCACCATGGAAGAGAGAGATGTCACACCTGATAATCTTATACGAGGTGGCATTGTGCTGGCAAAGCAACTCTTGCTGTGGAGAAATATAATCTAGACAGTACTTTGCCATCTATTGTAGTCAATCACAACATGCCTGACATTCTTTTTCAGTTATTATTCCACATACAACACTGTCACCCCAGTTCACCCCAGCCTTGTTTGATCATAATATCACCCCGTTGTACCCCAGTTCACCCCAGCCTTGTTTGATCATAATATCACCCCAGTGTACCCCAGTTCACCCCAGCCTTGTTTGATCATAATATCACCCCAGTGTACCCCAGTTCACCCCAGCCTTGTTTGATCATAATATCACCCCAGTGTACCCCAGTTCACCCCAGTCTTGTTTGATCATAATATCACCCCAGTTCACCCCAGTCTTGTTTGATCATAAATTCACCCCAGTGTACCCCAGTTCACCCCAGTCTTGTTTGATTATAATATCACCCCAGTGTACCCCAGTTCACCCCAGTCTTGTTTGATCATAAATTCACCCCAGTGTACCCCAGTTCACCCCAGTCTTGTTTGATCATAATATCACCCCAGTGTACCACAGTTCAACCCGTTTGTTGGACTGTCTCAGACGTTACCACAGATAATACAGTATTGACCAACTGTATTAAGTAGCAATGGAAAGGATTAAATGTTCACTGTTAATATAATAATAATATATTTAGCACACGCTTTCGTCCAAAGCGGCTTACAGTCATGCATGGATTCGTTTTAAGTACAGGTGGTCCCTGGAATCGAACCCACTATCCTGACGTTGCAATTGCCATGCTTTACCAACTGAGAAGCCTTTAGATAAAGGTATTTGTCTTAAACATACATACAGTTGGCTTCTATACAGAAAGATCTGTTCAGGACAGCAGCGCTACAGTATATGATGGATACAATGCAAGCATTGAGCTACATCCTCTGGCCAGTTTGTCTAATGTTCTAGACTGTATCAACGGACGTTGTCTTTGTGAGCGAACGTCTGAAGGGATGTAAAAGTATAATTCACCCAAATTGCAAAATGACGTATTGGTTTCCTTTCCTTGTATGCAGTCTATGGACAAGGCATGACAGCAGAAAGCTATCCATGCTTTGGTTTAGCTTCCCTGGCACTGTTTCCATGCGTGAAAAATACAAATATCAGTACCATGACTCAAGTGGGATTTATGCCACAAATGATAAAATGTTAACATTTAAAAGCAGTGCCAAGGAAATAAAACCAAAGCATGTATTGCTGTCATACCTTGTCCATAGACTGCTTACAGGGTAAGAAAACCAATGTGTCATATTAGTAATGTGGGTGAACTATACCTTTAAGACGTAATGTCCCTTGGATATAGTTCTAGGATTGTGGTGAGATGCATCACTGTAGTTTAAACATCCACGTGAGCAAAAAAGAGTATGAGTATGGAAGTCGATAATGAAACTGTAAAGGGAAGTTGATCAAGCTCATGATTTGTAGCTAGCATGGCTTGTACTGTATCTGTAAATGCCTGCGTTGACACGGAGGATGCTAAATTGGGCATGACAAATAAGAGTGTGATTAAACTCAATCATAGAACTAATAGACTGCCAGTCTGTAATTAAGTACACTGCTTTTGGCACGTTCCTAACTTCCTCTTGAATTGGAAATCATTATAGGCTACTTCTGAGAGAGTATAACCCACATTTCACTACATTAGCAATATTTCTGTGTCTGCCTTCATTAAGGAAGTGGAGCAGTAAGCAGTGGATGTAAGATATGTCATTAAGCTGATATTTTTCTCTTTCTCTCTCTCTCTATCTCTGTCTCTCTCTCTCTCCCTTTCACTCTCTCTCTCTTTCTCTCTCTCTCTCTCTCTCTCTCTCTCTCTCTCTCTCTCTCTCTCTCTCCTCTCTCTCTCTCCTCTCTCTCTCTCTCTCTCTCTCTCTCTCTTGGACTTGTGACACACACACT
>NW_028163262.1:0-2500 GCF_964263955.1 Coregonus lavaretus | reverse complement strand
TGGTCCACTTCGGAGCGTTGGAACCATGGTTCTGAGGGACCCAGAACCCTCAAACATGCCCGATTCCCAATATCCGCACAGGCCGAGAGGTTTGCCATCACCCCCGGATCAATCCGCCATGGAAGTCTATTCTCTGAAAACGAGGTTTTCAAAATCGCGCCGGTACCTGTCTGGCCGACCTGGAACCGAGTGGGGCTACTACGGGAGAGGCCAAATTATCGACATAAGCCCTGCCACCCGCTGGGCCTGTCTGTGCTCCGCCGTTTGGGGGAAAAAACAGCGATTTCGGTTTTGAAAAAACGACTTAAAACGTTAATAATTCAAAAACTAAAAGTCCAATCAGGATGGGGTTTTTTTGGCGCAAAAGGGCACGAATAGACGCACATTTATATATAAATTAATTCGTTTTTGGAAATTTTTTACTATATTTTAATTATGTTAGAAAAGTGAAAAAAAAAAATAGGGGTCAGAACGGTTGATGTTCCTATACGAGTTAAGAAAAACCCTTTTAGGTAATGGAAGTTCATCATAAAAGAGGATAATAGACCAAATTTGGGACCTCTAGCTCATCGGGAAGTATTTTTAAACATTATTTGAAAAAATCGGAAAAATCGGCCGAAATTGCACTATGTCCCTTCGTGCATGGTAACCCAAATGAGAACCAGGGGGAACGGCTCCTGACTCACACAAGGCCGACATGGGTGCTCTTGGTCGGATTGGGTTGTGGGTCAGACACCCCCACATGGAAGACCGCCGGCGGTCGATGGGAGAACCAGAGACCGACTCCTGGCTCACGGAAGGCCGATTTGGGTGCACTTGGTCGGATTGGGTTGTGGGTCAGACACCCCAACATGGTTGTCCGCCGGCGGACACCAGGAGAACCAGGGACCGACTCCTGCCTCACGGAAGGCCGATTTGATGCACTTTTTTCGGATTGGGGTGGTGGTCAGACACCCCCATATGGAAATCATCCGGTTGACAACAGGAGAACCAGGGACCGACTCCTGCCTCACGGAAGGCCGATTTTGATGCACTTTTCTCGGATTGGGTTGGTGGTCAGACACCCCAACATGGTTGTCCGCCGGCGGACACCAGGAGAACCAGGGACCGACTCCTGGCTCACGGAAGGCCGATTTTGATGCACTTTTTTCGGATTGGGGTGGTGGTCAGACACCCCCATATGGAAATCATCCGGTTGACAACAGGAGAACCAGGGACCGACTCCTGGCTCCCGGAAGGCCGATTTTGATGCACTTTTCTCGGATTGGGTTGGTGGTCAGACACCCCCATATGGAAACCATCCGGTTGACACCAGGAGAACCAGGGACCGACTCCTGGCTCCCGGAAGGCCGATTTTGATGCACTTTTTTCGGATTGGGTTGGTGGTCAGACACCCCCATATGGAAATCATCCGGTTGACACTATGAGAACCAGGGACCGACTCCTGGCTCCCGGAAGGCCGATTTTGATGCACTTTTCTCGGATTGGGTTGGTGGTCAGACACCCCCATATGGAAACCATCCGGTTGACACTATGAGAACCAGGGACCGACTCCTGGCTCCCGGAAGGCCGATTTTGATGCACTTTTCTCGGATTGGGTTGGTGGTCAGACACCCCCATATGGAAACCATCCGGTTGACACTATGAGAACCAGGGACCGACTCCTGGCTCCCGGAAGGCCGATTTTGATGCACTTTTCTCGGATTGGGTTGGTGGTCAGACACCCCCATATGGAAATCATCCGGTTGACACTATGAGAACCAGGGACCGACTCCTGGCTCCCGGAAGGCCGATTTTGATGCACTTTTCTCGGATTGGGTTGGTGGTCAGACACCCCCATATGGAAATCATCCGGTTGACACTATGAGAACCAGGGACCGACTCCTGGCTCCCGGAAGGCCGATTTTGATGCACTTTTCTCGGATTGGGTTGGTGGTCAGACACCCCCATATGGAAATCATCCGGTTGACACTATGAGAACCAGGGACCGACTCCTGGCTCCCGGAAGGCCGATTTTGATGCACTTTTCTCGGATTGGGTTGGTGGTCAGACACCCCCATATGGAAATCATCCGGTTGACATTAGGAGAACCAGGGACCGACTCCTGGCTCCCGGAAGGCCGATTTTGATGCACTTTTCTCGGATTGGGTTGGTGGTCAGACACCCCCATATGGAAATCATCCGGTTGACATTAGGAGAACCAGGGACCGACTCCTGGCTCCCGGAAGGCCGATTTTGATGCACTTTTCTCGGATTGGGTTGGTGGTCAGACACCCCCATATGGAAATCATCCGGTTGACACTATGAGAACCAGGGACCGACTCCTGGCTCCCGGAAGGCCGATTTTGATGCACTTTTCTCGGATTGGGTTGGTGGTCAGACACCCCCATACTCACGCATCCGGTTGACACTATGAGAACCAGGGACCGACTCCTGGCTCCCGGAAGGCCGATTTTGATGCACTTTTCTCGGATTGGGTTGGTGGTCAGACACCCCACCC
>NW_028163263.1:0-173532 GCF_964263955.1 Coregonus lavaretus | reverse complement strand
ATGCCATGTCTAACGCCCGAGCTGAGTATGCAGCTCAAGTGATCTGTGTAACCATAAAAGCTTAATAACATGTTATTACTGTTCTATCACACTTACACAACGGAACGCACACTACAGTACTAATTACTGTTCCGGTCTTACAATACAGGCTACACAACAGAACAACCTAGTAATTACTTTATTTTGTTATTTCTCTCACTCTGTCTTCCCCTCTTTTCCTCCTTCATCTGCACTTTGCGGCTTTATTTCTCCCTCTTTCTTTCACCTTATCCTCCCGCTCTTCTGCTTGTTCTCTCTTTCTGTCCCCCGTTCTCTCTTTCTAGAGATATTGTGTGATGCAGACATTTTCTGTTATTTAGTGTTTTGCGAATCATGTTTTGTTTTCCGGAGGTCAACTATATTAAGATTATCATCAAAAGAGCCAAAACAATGGGTCTTGCTGTATAATAAAAGCAGTTGTACTTCATTAGCCTGATGCTTTCAACTCGACCCTCAGAATCTGCCACAGCAACAACAAACTCATGAAAAACCCACGGCTCGCCAGTCATTTCATATTTCCATTTGATTCGAAACTGTTCCCGGCATTTAGAGGCTTTCAGTCTCTCAGTCTCTCTCTCTGCTGTGGTCCAGGGCTTGTTTATATGGTTATTTTGGGAACATGTTGACTTGGTGAGGGAGGGAGGAAGCCTCTCAAGGTCTGCCCACACTGGAGATGGTGGACCTGGGTAGAGTAGGGCAGAGAGAGGCCGTGGATCCATGGATTCTGATCCAACTGTCACACAACCATGCTCTGGCTGGATCTAATCCACAGAAGGCACAGGCACAACAAGCGGTTTTGGGACGCATCCCATATCGGGATTATGGTTAGTGTTCAGCAGAGCAGAGGCAGGCAGACCACATGACTGGCAGTCAAGAGTAAACTTCGATGTTTAATTTGAAGAACAGAGAAACAGGCAAAGATCCCACACATCAGCCTGAGAAATAGACCCCAGAGTCAAAGAAGAAAGGGTGCTTTTCTTTTCCGGGTGGATAAAGTTTGAGAAACCTTGACAATGGAGTGATTAATATGTTGAACGTTTTTACAACAACACTTGACATTGGTTATACATGTTATATATACATGCCACTGCATCAGAACTTTATAAAGTTAGGATTGAGTCCATCAATGGCAAAAAGTCATGTTCCCCTGCACAAACACACAAGTGAACTCTTTGAAAAGCAGAAGCTGGCATCCTTAGGAAAGACAAATGCTTCTCTCTTTCTGTCTCCTTTTGGTCTGTCTTTGTACGTGTACCAACCAGAAGGAAACACAAGTCTGCTCTGAGCCCTGCACTGGGAGTAACAACCCACCAACCAACCAAGTCCCAGTTTCTTTCTATCTTAAAATAAAACAAATGTATAATGCTGTTAGATATATTTGTAAGGCGAGGTGGTGCTGATTTCAATGCCAAATGTCAAATCACCTCCCTATGACTGGAAGGCCTCTTTATGCTAATCACCGGGGCTTTAGTATTCAGATGATATGTCTACACAGTGCCTGAGTGTGTTTTTAATATCCCTGGGAGAGGGGTGTCTGCAAGTGTGTGTGTATCTCTGTCTGTAGAGAGAGAGAGAGAGAGAGAGAGAGAGAGAGAGAGAGAGAGACCTTTCAGGCTGTCGCACCCGGGGGCGTCCATGGCAGCGCTACTACCCAGATTCGGGCCGCGGAGGCACGGGCGCCTCTTCTGCCGGGAAGGAACAAAAAGAGCAGCAGGAATGTTTATTAACACCTCCGTCGGCATCTCCCCCCCCCCCCCCCCCCCCCCTTCTCTTCCGCCTCGCTCCTGCCTCCCCCAGCACCAGCGGGCTGCCCTGATTAGCGCTCGTCTGTAATTACACAGTAAGGAGAGGGGGGGGGGGGGAGGACATTACACACATGCTGCTCCGTACCACTCCTCATGGGGTAGCACTGATTAATGTAGGTGTGTGTGTGGGGGGGGGGGGGGTTGAGGGGGGCGCTGTCTGCCATAACACTGGGTATCATTCAAGGAGTGGAGGGGGGATTTTTGGGGGGTTTTGCTTTGTTTTGTGCAAAAAAAAGATGGAGTGGGATTCTAGTCAGAGGCACTGTAGGCAGTGCACTTTGCTGCCCCGAAGAGAGACAGAAAGGGTATTATTTGAGCTTGTTTTGTTTCAAGCATTCTTTTAACATGAGCTTTTTCTCTGACTGTCGCCTTTGTAAAACCGGAAATCAAATAACAGGAAGAAATCTACTTCCCCCAACCCCGTTCAAATTCCGCCAGCCCCTCCAGCATATACACAGTGCTATCTTCACTAACAATAGAAAAACTACTTTTCTCATTCCTCTAAGTTTGAGAAATTATCTTCCACTTGTGTGTGTGCATATACGAGTGAGTGTGTGTGTGTCCATGTGTCAGTGCAGGGTCAGACAGGGTGACAGGCAGTGCTCATGCTGCAGTGTGAAGGACTGAGAGCTGGGGTCAGGGAGAAGTCAAAGGTCAGGAGTTGACAGCTGTTGATTGGGATTCTTACTCAGAGATAGTCATAAATACACCACACTTTTGCAGTAATCAAATTGATGTTGATAAGAGATTTTCTTAAGAATTTGAGTTTTACGTACATTATGATCAAGTTATGGTCATAAGAGATCGAACTCAGGTTCTTTGGGTTTTAATATTGACTTTCATTAGTAACCTATTTTAAGGTATTTTAAATGCTGGGCCAATTTCTTTCTTTCTGTGTCTTGTGTGTGAATTTGTGTGTCAACTGTAGACGCCGAGTGACTTAAATGGCCTGCCTGCCTGTACAGAACGACATCAGAGCAGAGCAGATGCACAGTTGAGTGCTGCCATCTATTGGTCAGACCAGGGAACAGGGTCAAGGGGGCTTGCAAGTTGTCCTAATATGGACACCGTACACGTTTGAGTCAGTTCATTTAGTAAACAAAGCTTTTAGCCTTGTGGATCGGAGTGTTTCCAGCACATTACGATGTTTTACGAGTTTATATTTAGTCAGCCTAGTTTTTCACGTACCAAAGTGCTCTCTGCATAGTCTTATCTGAGTGAGCAGGAGAATTCTTCAAGAGGCGTATGCTTTCAAGTGCGCTATGATCACTTACCTGTGTACAGCTTGCTGGTATTACTGAGAGTGTCAAGCTAATGCACGACGACGTGTGGTGGAGTTATTGCTCTGACTACGAGGCTTCTGGTTCTAGCTGAAAGCAATCGGTTTGATCTTTTATTTAGATTCCTTTTTGTTCACGATTCCAGGATTTTTTTAAAAGTCAACAAACTACAAAGCAGAGGCATTCTCTGGACAGAGGCACTCGGAGGCATTTATGAACAGCAAAGAGAGAAAAACATAATGTGGTTCATAGTGTCAGGATGACAGAATATCAACAGCACTAGGTACTCCCAATTAAAATAGCTTTATCTAACCCCGGATAGAACATAGTGTTGTCTGAATGGGATATAAAAACAGAACTTGGTGTTAGACATTCCGCTGGATATGTAAGTGGATGGACTGTGCACTATAGAGTTGCATATGCATTGAAGTGGACCCCCCCCCCCCCCCCCCCCCCCGTTTTTTTTTAAGGTAGGGGGGAAGGAGGGGGAGGGGGACAGCTAAAACAATTATTCTACCATTAGTTTTCCTCGGGTTACAATTGTGGCATAATGCAATAGGATTCATCTATTTCATTCATTTTATTTCTTAGAGAGCGACATGCAATTTAATTACCCATGCTCCTCTTTGGCTGCCTGAGCGAGGGCGAGCGTCTCTTCGCAAAGACGGCGGAGCGGCCCCCCTCCCCTCGCTCACTCACTTCTCGTAAAGGATTGAGGGTGGCGAAACAATGATGGATAGACTCTGAAAAGTGCATTATTTCTGATGCATTTTTTATTATTTTTACCCTTTCCCTTTTTTCAAGTAATGCAATAAGCATGATATACCCTGAGTTCTGTCAAATGCATGGATATTGCAACAGCTCGGGACGCTACCCATTCCCTTTACTGTTAAGAAAGAAACTGCAGGCAACTCATACTGTCTCTGAAACTCTGGGATTCATAGGGTTCTCCTCCTCTCTTTCTTATTCTCTTTCTCTCTCACATACACACTCACTCTCTCCTTACGCCTCCATCTCGCTCCCTATGTCTTTTCACCCCCCATCTCTCACACATATCTCTCACACATATCTCTCTCTCTGTCTCTGTCTCTCTCGTTCTCTCGTTCTCTCGCTCTCTCTCTCTCTCTCTCTCTCTCTCTCTCTCTCTCTCTCTCTCTCTCTCTCTCTGTCTCTCTCTCTCTCTCTCTCTCTCTCTCGCCTGTAGCATGCTTGGAGACATTCACAGTTGGATCAGTGCCTCCACTCCCCCTGAAGACTGGGCTGTATCATTCCCTATCTGAAGCATTTCAAGGGCCTCTTTAAAGTCAACAAATCAATAATGCTCATATGAGGGGTGAAAACCGAGGTTACATTCATATGAGACAATTTCCCACATTTTTCCCTTTAACAAAATGTTTCAGAGACATTCCCGCTCCTACACCCTACCCTGGAGATCCCGTGACCTCTTGTTTAGTTTACATAATGCATGCTTTGAATAAAATATTTTTTAGAAATGTTGTTTAACATTCTCTACCTCATATCTGTGTGTGTGTACAGTAGGTAGACTAGGTCAGTATCTGCAATTGAGCTGCTCATTTCACTCAAAGTGAAGCAGGAAGTGGACTATTCATCGTACTGATGTGGCATGGCCTCCCTCCCATCCACACAGTCAAAGACATGCTGTAGGACTAGGAGGCTCTTGACTACTGTTTTACACTGTTGTTGCCACAATATTGATTAGCAAAGCACTGCCTCCTCAACTGATTAACCAGAAATGAACACAAGCCCCAAATTCTTAAGCCATCAAGATATTAAGAAAATAATGTTCATTCCACTTAAATTCTGTTGAAACTAGCTTTATGCCAAAGGGACAACCCAATGTTGGCCAAAGCAATACAATCACTGAAATGAATAAAGTCAATATTGTAATATACTGATGATAATCTTACTAAACCTATGTGAAAAGAGAGTGGTTGTGTGTGGCTGGTTGATCGGTCACGTCCTATGGTATGGTGTCCTGGATTGTCAGGAAGCCCGTCACGGTAAGTTCAAAAGCTTTCATAAACCATAGTCTCATGTTGCCATCCTCCCAAGTCTTGTTCGTCACTCAGCTGTGAGGCTGTCCTAATATGGATACCATATCACGGAGCTGAGGGTACAGAAACCATAAAACGGAGCTGCTCTTCCCAAACGTTTGTTGTGGAGCCCATGGTATATGTTGAGCCTCCTCCAACCATGTTCTTCTCTCAGGTAGAGAGAACTGCTTTGATTCGACAGAGGGCCTTACTAAGACAGGTGCTGATAGGCCTGTGTGCTAGGGGGAGGGGTCAGGTCTACAGGTGAAGGCGGTTCAAGTGAGTTTGGCAGCGGTACGCAGGCTCGTCTGTCGAACGTGTCGCTGGGATCAGCTCCAAAGGCTTTTCTTGGCATGGAACTTCCCTCACAAAGAACAACAATGTAGTAACTCTGGGAAGGACACATCATTGGCTAACCTCCAACAGGAAATGACCAAAAAAGGACAGATGCTTATTTTTTTTGTTATGATTAAGCACATAGCCATGTATGTAATGATGACAACCTATCTGTGAGGTCACAGGTCACGCGACCCATTATTAGAGACGCATCACTGATAGCATAGGCTGTATCATAACTTGAGATCTGAGCCTGTATTCATAAAGCGTCTCATAGTAGGAGTGCTGATCTAGGATCAGTTTTACCATTTTAGATCATAATGAATAAGATTATATGGACAGGTAGGAGATAATTCTAGATCAGCACTCCTAATCTGAGACGCTTTATAAATATGGGCCGTACATAGTAACTCATGTACTGCCTAATGATGCATTGATGTCAATAGGAGATTTGTGGGGAAATGAAAGGTACATTGGTGGATCTGAAGTTAGGATTCATTGAAATGTATCATTTGAGTATAAAGTGTAATGTTTTTTGCTTCAACAGGCTCTTCATCAGAGCAATAAGTAACAGTAGAAGACCTATCAATCTCATCTCTCCAAAACAATGTCTAAAAGGGGAGTAAGACAACCCCCTTGCTTTCTTTAACTTTCTCTTCTTCTCACACACACACACACACACCCAAACACCCTCTCCCCCACACACACAACCCCCCCCCCCCCATCCCTCGTGGTTCTCCTGACACAGCCTCTCCTGTGACATTTCATTAGCAGGTGTGTGAGGTGTCCCGGGCTTGTCCATGTGATTGGCTTTGTGCTGTGCTGTCGGTGACGAAGGGGGAAAGATTGATCGTCCCCCTGCAGCTGAGCTCTGGGAGGACCTGGCTGGCTGTTGTGAAAGGTCAGCCACCAGAGGTGAGGGCTCTGATATTGACTCCACAAAGGTTCTGTCTGATGAGACTATTATGTCTGCAACTCTGGGACCCAGACCCACACACAGTGACACACACACACACACCTCAATGACAACGTCATCCCCAAATATTACACACAAAGACAGGAATATGTACACAGACGCACGCACACACACATGCAGACGTGCACGAATGCACACACATGCACACTCAAACACACACACACACACACACACACAAACACAAACACACACAGGCAGGCACCCATGGTCCCTAGTCAAAAGTAGTGCACTATATAGGGAATAGGGCACCATTTGGGAAACATACTACTTACTGTATTTTGGCTGGTTGCTCAGAGACAGGACACTCCATTTCCTCATGTTGTCTGACCCTTTCACATCATGACATAGTACAGACTCATAGGATACACTCTGTCAAGCTCCCAAAACAAAGTTATCTTCCATATTACATGCCAGTCTGGATTCATTACCCGGTAGTCTGCATAGGTTTTCCAGCACTTTCCCCATTTCCTCTTTTTTTCATTTCCCTCTCTCTCTCTCCCTCTCTTTCTGCCTCTCCCTCTCTCAGCACCACTGCGGCTGCTGTTTTCTCTCTCTCTCTCTCTCTCTCTCTCTCTCTCTCTCTCTCTCTCTCTCTCTCTCTCTCTCTCTATCTTCCTCTTTATCCCTTTCCCTCTCTCTCAGCACCACGGCTACTGCTGTTTTCTCCTGGACGTTTCCTATCATTGTGCTTAATTTCGCTGCGCCAGGCTGTATGTTTCCTGAGCCGTCTCCATCTGTGTCCCGCGCCCATTCGTCTTACGTCCACATGTTAATGAATGCTGGAACTAAACGGTTCCTCTCTGCCCTGTTTCTGGGGCCCGGGCCTACGTTAGCCCCTCGCTTCGGGAACATGGCTACCTAATTAAAGGAAAACAAACGCTAGTGCTTCCCCTCCCCACTCGCTGCAAAACAGACTTTATTAGCATGTACAAGTCAAACTTCATGATTCATTAAGAAGAGGAAGTGAGAGCTGGTTGGACAGATCTGGGAGAATGCAAGCAGCATATGGGAGGATGGAAGGAGGGAGGGGAAATAAGGAAAGAGGACAAGATGGAGAGTGTGTGTGTGTGTGTGCGTGTGCACGTGCGTGTGTGTGATGTTTGGGGATGTTGTGAGAACAAGGATTATTGATTGTGTTTAGAGAGGGCCATCAGAGTGGAAAGCTGTGCCAAGCAGTCTGAGGCTCATTCCTATAATTACTAACATTCTTCTGAGTGTGTCTGTATTGAGAGGAGAGGGTGAGAGAATGACAGGAATGATGGTGAGAGAGAGGGGTGAGAGTGACAGGAGTTAGGGAATGATAGGATGGGGTTTTGGGGTTACTGAGTTAATATAACTTTATTTATCTGTGTTTTACATAATGTTGTATGCATGTTTGAAGAAAGAAAAGTATATTTCTAAAATATTATTAAGCAGTTTGTTGTGCTATGAGATGTAATTGATCATGATGAATGGATATCAAAACCGTCAAGCAAACTGACGTTTAATAATGAGACAAGCCATTCCCACCATCAACCAGGTCATGCGCACCACTCAATGCTTACAGCTTACTGGAATGAGCACTGGTTCAAATGACAACTTGTCAAATACAGAAAACAATAATAAACATTAAGACACGACCACTTAAAATTACTAATCAGAACTACCTACATTTGACATGTGTAATGAAGGTTATCAATTTAAGTAGAAGGGACACTACATTTTTATGTTCAATACAACAAATATGAATGTTCAAGTAACTTCAATCACTATAGTTCAGAATACACAATGCAATTTAGTGTCAAAAAATTCATAAAACAAAAAACAGTTATTTAGAACTTTAAAAGGGTGGTGGTCACTTTAATACGTTAAGTATTGAACACTAACATACTTTGAGTTGGGTTACTCAAATGGTTCTAGGCAACAGCTTTCTACAAAAAAAAAGGTTAGCAGAACTAATGACTTTTTACAGTGTATAGTCCACCCCTCACTATGCTCAATGTGTTTGTTTTCTACTTTTCTGACACTCCTAAATATGTTTGAATGAATGTCTATTGATGATTGTGTGTGTGTGTGCACGTGCGTGCGTGCGCCTGTATGTGACCTTCTGTGTGTGTGTGGACTTTGAATATACTGCATGTGCGTTCCCCTCTCCTCCATCTCCACCAGCTCCTCAGTGTGATGTTTTCCTTTAGCTCTAATGAGTTCTAAGTGGCCAATGCTTTCTTCTGCAGGGAACTCGTGTCAAACGAATTAACTTTTAACGAGAGGAAACCGACTGATTAGAGTGTTTTTCTTGGCAAACGAGCCAATTAATCCACTGTTGGTCTAAGCTGGGGCGAGAAGCGGGGCTTTCTTTGGGCAGAGAACGCTCATCCAAGCTCTCGGTCTATCTGTCTGTCTGTCTGCCCTATTTACATTGTCATTGAACACTGGTCACTTTAATAATGTTTACATACTGTTTTACCCACTTCATATGTATATACTGTATTCTAGTCAAAGCTCATCCTACAGTATATAACTACTGCTGTACACACCTTTTATATTCATATACTATCCATACTGTCTATACACACCATTAAATATATTATATTCCGGACTCTGACACTGCTTTCTTTTTATATTTGGGATTTGTGCGTATTGTTTTGTATTGTTAAGTATTACTGCACTGTTGGAGCTAGAAACATAAGCATTTCGCTGCACCTGCGATAACATCTGCAAATAGGTGTACACGACCAATAACATTTGATTTGATTTTTTCTGTCTTGTCTATATGTCTGTCTGTCTAGCTGCGTGCCAACCTGCCTATCTGACCGTCTGTCTATCTTCTGTCCACCCGTCAGGCTGGGCCGCTTGGTGGGTGTCTGGTATACTGAGGGCTACAACACACTGCCTGTCCCACTCACACCTCCCTGCCTCCCTGCTTCTCTGCCTGTCTGGCCAAGACTGCTCTCCAGTGATCACTGTGTTTGTCTTTACTGTGACCAAGTCAAAAGGGGCCATCTGTGGCCTCTTTTGTCACTGGTGTATTTGGTAGCCCTTTATAGTAACACCTTGTAATAATAAAGCATAATGGATTAGTAAATTATTTATTCATTGTTTATTGTTTATTAATTGTGTAAATGTTAATAAGCTAGTTATTAACACATATTAAAAAAATAAATAAAGTATGTAATAATGGTTCATTAGATCATTTATAAGATGTTTAATATAGGTCCTTGTAAACCATTTACTAATCATCATGATTTTTGCACGGCCAAATCTAAAGTGAGGGCTATTTATACTTTCTAAATGTTTTGAGTGACCAGTGTCATTTCTCACACAAAGATGGACATTACATTAGTAGACATTGTAGCAGTACCTGATACTCCTCAAGGTCTCAAAATAGCCTGACATATCAATGGTAAAAGAACAAGCACAACACAGGAAGTTTAAGGAACTATCAAACTTTTTATTCACAAGAAACTGCTGTAAAACAACTGTTGCAAGGACGTGAGGAAGAGGTATAATGCAAATGTTTTGCTAGTGTTGTCGACCTCCCAAACGCAAACTAATCATTAAACAGGGAGATGTTGCCTACACACAACAGCTTGCCGGACCGGACAGTTTTTCTCTAGTGGATATTTATTCCTTGATTACTACTGATATGTGTTGAGGTAGAAATGTTACATGTATGATTTGCAGGTAGATACTGTATGTTACATGTATAACCTTTAAATGCTTCCAGTGCTTTAGTCTTTTAACCACAGACTATTTTCACACTGCTTTGTTTGGCGGAACTTTTACTGGGCCTATATAGTTATTAACGCTTTCAACGTAATGGGATAGTTCAGTGAAATGATGCATTCAGATATTTGTTTCCTTACCGCGTAAGCAGTCTATGGACTGCACTAAGGAGTGACTGCAATCCACATTGGTTTTGGTAGAAAAGTCACTGCCAAGAAACACCAACGTTAGCATTTTTGGACAAAAAACATTGCTTTACTCAGTATAGAGTGTGTTTAAAGTTACACTTCGCCCTACTACAACAGTGTGACTGTTTTGGAATAAAACACATGTATTTTCGTAGACATCCTCTGTATTGTGTGCTTATTGTTTAACCATTGATATGTTCTAGGGGCCATTTTGAGATCTTAATTAAGGAGGTGGTCCGTTATGGCTCAGTTGGTAAAGCATGGCGCCTGCAATGCCAGGATTGTGGGTTTGATTCCCAGGACCAACCATACATAAAACATTTATGCACACATGACTGTAAGTCGCTTTGGATAAAAGTATCTGCTAAATGGCATACATTATCATTATTATATTAGGAGCACCAGGTACTGCCAGAATGTCTACCAATGGCATGTCCATCTTTCTGTGAGAAATTCCACTTGTCACTCAAAACATTTATAATGTATAAATAGCCCTCACTTTATATTAGGCCATGCAAAAATACTTTACTGATGATTAGAACATGTATAAGGACCTGTATTAAACATCTTATTAAATGCTTGTTGTTTATAAATGTGTGAATAATTTGCTTAATAACCTTTACAAATGCGGGAGTAATGATTAATCAATTATGAATTAACTAACTAATCCATTATAAATGCTTTATTACAAGGTGTTATTATAAAGTGCTACCCTTGAAGTATGCATTCTGCACATAATCATTTGCCAATCGTTTACCTGCAATGATTAATCTGAAATGACTCCTGTAGAAACTACTCAATGCTATCGACATTCAACATAATATTTTAGTTGAAGATGACCTACATAAGGTCTTCATTTGACGTTGACACGTCAGTATAATTGTGCTTCATCATCATCATCACATAATATTCTTGTAAATGTATGACAGTACACCAGAATGATGGTTAGAAAATATTTACTTAAGTGAAAATAACTGAGAAATAATAACATTAAACCAAATTAAAAGTAGCATTGAAAACATTTTACAGTAATGTTGCAATAAGACCATTTTTACATAGATTTTTAGATGACATGATGTGTGGCATGAACTGCTTTAGAAACATAGTGGCTCTAGATTCACTCTTTATCTTCACCAAATACTTTTAACTTGAATAGCCATAAAGTGGCAGAGACATGACTTATGCACAGTCTATAAAACAGAGTCTGATTATTTATAACCCTAGAAGTGATCTAAGAATGAAAAGCCCAGGAGACAGTGTACGGTTGCTGTAGTTTGAGTGTTAGTAATATGTTCATATCAATGTACAGATCAGTCATGTGGTGCTCCGTAGTCCTCCACCTCACACAGGGTCAGGTACTCCTTCCTCCCTGGAATGACCAAATTGATGTATTGCCCCTCCATGCAGTTACAATGGAAGGTGCTAGAGGCGCCTGTTGGGATAGAAGCGATCAAAGCACATCTGCAGGATGAACCAAAATTATAAGTTACTGCAGAAATAGTAACTAGGAGTCCGTTTGCACACAGTCCCATGTGAACTCACGATAATGCTAACAAATTGTAAAATTTGCCCAGTTTAGCAACTCAGTGGAACTACAACTCCCATAGTTCACCTGGTATTGTTGTTGCCATTGTTGTCGTCCACAGAGTCTCCGATCCGGATCTCAGCTCCATTCAGTCTGCTGGAACAACAATAAATTCTGTTGGTGATGGTGATGAAGCAGGTCCAATCACCACCATGGGTTAGGTTCCTTCTCAGTCTGCAGGAGCCATGTGCCAAAACACTGTCACGGTTCCCATCAATGGTGTTTAGAACATAATAAAAGTCCATTATTGATTACTGGGTGTCTTTTCCCCGTAAAGCCACGTTCTTTCCTGGACAAGATGCAAAAAGAGTTGTGAGAAACAACCTAATTGTGGTTACACATTTAAATGAGTTGATATGAGAGCTGATTGCTCTGAATTAGTTACTAATTAACCTGTAAGATGACTTCAATAATACTCAAATGCAATTTAAAGTGATTGGTCTTATCCTTACCATTTGGGGAGAGGTACCCAGTCGCGCCAATAGAGCCTGCCAGTCCCAGGAGAGTCAACAATAGGAACAGCATGGTCGATCTCATCATTCTGAAGGGAAAGCACAGAGCAAATTCAGCAACAGGTTTAATAGGAACAAGTCCACAGAAACAGTCTTTTAGGCTGTAATTCAATCTCAATTTATCATTATTATCAGTTATAATTTCAGCTCATCAATGAATAACAATATTATCTCAACAGTAAGCACACAGATTCTACCAACAGGGGAGGAGAATGGAAATACCAAGCAAACAACAAGACTGCAAATGGAAGGCGTTTTATTTTCTGCAGCAGCAATTAAGAGTTTTAGCATCAGCTTCTTTCCTATATTCAATAAATTCGTAGTTTCACACAACAATAATCAAACTTCAGAACGCTCCGTATATATAAAATCTTCAGCTCTGTTACTCGCAAAAGTACTATCATAATTGCTTGATACTAATCAAAACATACAGAGTGCATAGTTGAGGAGGCGTGTCCAGGGAGAAGGAGAGCGGATCCTGGCTGAAGGGCACACTCTTGGCAACGACATACAGTGCCTTCAGAATGTATTCACACCCCTTGACTTTTTCCACATTTTGTTGTGTTACAAAGTGGGATTAAAATGGATTTAATTGTCACTTTTTGTCAACGATCTACACAAAATACTCTGTAATGTCAAAGTGGAAGAAAAATTCTACCATTTGTAAGACATTTATGAAAAATAAAACTAATATACACTACCAGTCAAAGGTTTGGACACACCTACTCATTCAACGTTTTTTCTTTATTTTTACAATTTGTTACATTGTAGAATAATAGTGAGGACATCAAAACGATGAAATAACACATATGGAATAATGTAGTATCCAAAAAAGTGTTAAATAAATCTAAATATATTTTATATTTCAAATAGCCACAATTTGCCTTGATGATAGCTTTGCACACTTGGCATTCTCTCAACCAGCTTCATGAGGTAGTCACATGGAATGTATTTCAATTAACAGGTGTGCCTTCTTAAAAGTTAATTTGTGGAATTTCTTTCCTTCTTAATGCGTTTGAGCCAATCAGTTGTGTTGTGACAAGGTAGGGGGGGTATACAGAAGATAGCCCTATTTGGTAAAAGACCATGTTTTGGCAAGAACAGCTCAAATAAGCAAAGAGAAACGACAGTCCATCAACATTTCAAGACCTTTGAAAGTTTATTCAAGTGTAGTCGCAAAAACCATCAAGCGCTATGTTGAAACTGGCTCTCATGAGGACCACCAGAGGAATGGAAGCCCCAGAGTTACCTCTGCTGCAGAGGATAAGTTCATTAGAGTTACCAGCCTCAGAAATTGCAGCCCAAATAAATGCTTCACAGAGTGCAAGTAACAGACACATCTCAACATCAACTGTTCAGAGGAGACTGTGTGAATCGGGCCTTCATGGTCGAATTGCTGCAAAGAAACCACTACTAAAGGACACCAGTAAGAAGAAGAGACCTGCTTGGGCCAAGGAACACGAGCAATGGACATTAGACTGGTGGAAATGTGTCCTTTGGTCTGGAGTCCAAATTTGAGATTTTTGGTTCCAACCGCCGTTGCTTTGTGAGACGCGGTGTGGGTTAATGGATGTTCTCCGCATGTGTATTTCCCACCGTAAAGCATGGAGGAGGAGGTGTTATGGTGTGGGGGTGCTTCGCTGGTGACACTGTCTGTGATTTATTTAGAATTCAAGGCACACTTAACCAGCATGGCTACCACAGCATTCTGCAGCGATACGCCAACCCATCTGGTTTGGGCTTAGTGGGACTATCATTTGTTTTTCAACAGGACAATGACCCAACACACCTCCAGGCTGTGTAAGGGCTATTTTACCAAGAAGGAGAGTGATGGAGTGCTGCATCAGATGACCTGGCCTCCACAATCCCCCGACCTCAAGCCAATTGAGATGGTTTGGGATGAGTCGGACGGCAGAGTGAAGGAAAAACAGCCAACAAGTGTTCAGCATATGTGGGAACTCCTTCAAGACTGTTGGAAATGCATTCCATGTGAATCTGGTTGAGAGAATGCCAAGAGTGTGCAAAGCTGTCATCAAGGCAAGAGGGTGTCTATTTGAAGAATCTCAAATATAAAATATATTTTGATTTGTTTAACACTTTTTTGGTTACTACATGATTCCATATGTTTTATTTCATAGTTTTGATGTCTTCACTATTATTCTACAATGTAGAAAATAGTAAAAATAAAGAAAAACCCTGGAATGAGTAGGTGTGTCCAAACTTTTGACTGGTACTGTATCTTGATTAAATAAGTATTCAACCCCCTGAATCTATACATGTTAAAATCACCTTCGGCAGTGATTACAGCTGTGAGTCTTTCTGGGTAAGTGTCTAAGAGCTTTCCACACCTGGATTGTGCAACAATTGCCCATTATTCTTTTCAAAATTCTTCAAGCTCTGCCAAATTGTTTGTTGATCATAGACAACCATTTTCAGGTCTTGTCATATATTTTCAAGTAGATTTTAGTTAAAACTGTAACTTGGCCACTCAGGAACATTCACTATATTCTTGGTAAGCAACTCCAGCAGTGGAGGCTGCTGAGGGGAGGACGGCTCATATTAATGGCTGGAATGGAGTCAATGGAATGGTATCAACCACACGGAAACCACAGCCTTGTGTTTTAGGTTATTGTCCTGCTGAAAGGTGAATTAATCTCCCATTGTCTGGAGGAAAGCAGACTGAATCAGGTTTTCTAGGATTTTGCCTGTGCTTAGCTTCATTCCGTTTCTTTTTTATCCTGACAAACTCCCCAGTCCTTAATGATTACAAGCATACCCATAACATGATGCCACCACTACGTTTGAAAATATAGAGAATGGTACTCAGTAATGTCTTGTATTGGATTTGCCCCAAACATAACACTTTGTATTCAGGACAAAAAGTTAATTGCTTTTCCAATTTCTTTGCAGTATTACTTTAGTGCCTAGTTGCAAGCAGGATGCATGTTTTAGAATATTTGTATTATGTACAGGCTTCCTTCTTTTTACTCTGTCAATTGGGTTAGTATTCTGGAGTAACTACAATGTTGTAGATCTATCGCAGCCATTAAACTCTGTAACTGTTTTAAAGTCACCATTGGCCTCATGGTGAAATCCCTGAGTGGTTTCCTTCCTCTCTGGCAACTGAGTTAGGAAGGACACCTGTATCTTTGTAGTGACTGGATGTATTGTTACATAACTTAACGCTCAAAGGGATATTCAATGTCTACTTTTATAGTTTTTTACCCATCTACCAATAGGTTCCCTTCTTTGCGAGGCATTGGGAAAACCTCCCTGGTCCCTGTGGTTGAATCTGTGTTTGAAATTCACTGCTCGACTGAGGGACCTTACAGATAATTGCATGTGTGGGGTACAGAGATGAGGTATTCATTTAAAAAAATCATGTTAAACACAATTATTGCACACAGAGTGAGTCCATGCAACTTATGTGACTTGTTAAGCACATTTTTACTCTTGAACTTATTTAGGCTTGCCATAACAAAGGGGTTTATTTATTAATTCCCCACTTTGACATTATAGGGTATGCCAGTGAAAAACAAATCTAAATTTAATCAATTGTAAATTCCGGCTGTAACACAAAAAGTGTGGAAAAGGTCAAGGGGTGTGAATACTTTCTGAAGGCACTGTACATTACGAATAGGCTGCCCCACTGGAATTTGGACTAAAGGCACATTCACCGCTCTTATTCTCCCGAGGCACGCCAACCTTCACAGGTAAAGGGAATCTCCTGGCACAGGGAAACACTGGCATTTTATAATGCAAACCCCACCCTCCAATAACGAGACGGACTTGAACGCAATCACAGTTAGGTGACGCATGTCACACAGAAAAGGGAAAGAAAGAAAGGGAATAAACTAAACTTTTTAAAGCATTTTTTGGTAACACTTTACTTGACACCCAGCATCATAACACGTTATGACACGGTCATAACCATGTCATAATATGTCATAACAGCTTACGTAACTTGTCATAGCCTGTTATAATATGGTCATAACATTGTCATGACACTTATTAGACCTGTCGTGATATATATTGCGTTATTTTATGGCTGGTTATGACACCTACATAAGAGCGTCAAAACCAACAAAACCTACCACACAAGGCAAAACATTCCATTACATTATAGCCTACGTGTCAACAGTATGTTTATGTTGTATAATTGTTAAAATAAAGGAGTATATGAAATTATCATTGTAATTGCGCACAAATTGATGTCACATATGCACATACCCCAATGCTCTGTTGCTGATGACTGGGATGAATGCAGGAGCAGATTTTAGGAGCAGGACAAGACACCCTCTTTTTGACTGATACTGTATTTGATGGTTATAATGCTTATTGACAGTGAAATAAAGTGCATTTTCTTAGTCTAAGTAAAGTGACATAGTATGGTCATAGTGCTTCTTGACAGTGTCATAAAGTGTATTTTCTTAGTCCAAGTAAAGTGACACAGGATGGTCATAACGCTTCATGACAGTGTCATAAAGTCTATTTTCGACAGGTTATTCAAAATATGATGAAACAACAAAGGATTTAATAAACAAACTTTCAGACGAAAGGAAACTTCTTGGCAGGGAAAAAACTATTTTGACACTCTTATGTAGGTATCATAACCAGCCATAAAATAACGCAATATACCGTATGTCACAACAGGTGTAAATATATGGGTTATGACAAGTTATGTCAGCTGTTATGACATGGTTATGACTGTGTCATAATGTGTTATGAAACTGGGTTCCAAGTAAAGTGTTACCCATTTTTTATAATGAGTATGTTTAATGAGTTTGAGTATGTATAACTTAATATTTTTACATGAAGAACTTTAGTTAAAAAATAAAAATAAAAAAGACACAAAATTAATTTAAATACATATCTCATTTAGGCCTTCCTTATTTAACTATGGCCATTCCCTGTTGGCCTACACAAATGAACAAAACACAAGTAATAGGATCAATGGTCAATGGTTCAAAGTAAGAGTTATCTCAAGTTATTGTAAGGTAGGTACTTACAAACATTTAGGAGCTGTCGATTGAAGAATGTGAGTTGCAGGTTGCAGTGGCAGGTTGCGGTGGCAGGTTGCAGTTGTGAGGTGATGGAGCAGGTCTGGCCTCATATCCCTGCTCATGTAAAGGGGGTGGAGTAAGGATGAGGACATGGGTGGCATGAAGCATTGACAATGTGTCTGAATAAGCTGAGGGAGGAGATTTGTACCACTGTCCATAAAATGTGACCAAGTGTGACTGAAACTTACATGAGAGCCAAAATGACTCAACATACTCCAGAAGCACAATCAATACCATTGTGGCAGGTGTTCAAAATGTGTGTGAGCTATACACACTATGGTGAAACGCATCAGATAAGTGTTTATTGAATGTGTCAATGTGTTTGTACCTGTCAAATATTTTGTTTTGTTTTAAGCGATCAATAACGACGCCTAACTCCACAATGCTTTAAGCTACAAACAATCTGTACATATCAAGAGAAAGATGTGATTCTGATGCACATGGGGATATCTGTAATGAATACTCAGGGAGAAAAAGGTGTAGATTCACGCGCAGAGAGCGGCAGGTGTTTATTTCGCCTTCACAAAAGGCAGGAATCGTGGTCACAAGCAGGCAATGGTCATACACCGGTAGGCAAACAGGCAGGAGAATCAAAAACTAGGACTGAAGGCTATAACTGGTTCTCACAAACAAGCTAGGAAAAGGCTTAGTAGAGTCAAAATGGACAATCCCTCACAAGGGGCCTCGTGTAGCTCAGTTGGTAGAGCATGGCGCTTGCAACGCCAGGGTTGTGGGTTCGATTCCGACGGGGGGCCAGTATGAAAAAAAATCCAAATGTATGCACTCACTAACTGTAAGTCGCTCTGGATAAGAGCGTCCGCTAAAAACAACTAAAAAGGCACAAACAGAAAGAACTGAACTAAATAAAGAGCTGATGAGACCAGGTGAGTAACTAACACAGGTGAAATCAATGAGCAAAAATGAAAGACAGGGCTACGTTCAAGAACACAAAGAAACAGGGCTACGTTCAACAACACAAGGTTGACTAAGAAAATAAATACAGAACCTTACAGCTACAACCCACCTAAAGTGGCAATCAGCAGTAGAAACAATAACAAAGTGGTTTGGTAAAAATATGAGGGATGGGACTGGAGAAATGTAATTAATCTCAAATTCATAGACAGAGCTATGGATGCAAGGATTGACCATCCATGATATCAACATTATAGCTTTAACCAGGCTATATAGTGTTTGTTTACATTTTCTTCATTTACAAACATTGGAGTTAAAACAAGCTTGTATTTTGGGTTTTGATGGAGTACGACAGTTGAACTGAGCTCATGAGTCATTCATAAGTTATATTCTTCAAGAATCAATGGGTACATATAATTAATTTGGAAGTCCAAAAATGGATATAGCAACTGTAAGTCGAGGAATAAAGAAAAAGAAACTGCTTGGGAAGTAATCTACTGTGTGACTCTGTCTCTATCAGTTGAACAAATCACTTTCTGAAGAAGATTGATACTTGATGGGTAACGCTTTATTTTAAGGTGCACATTCAGTATTCGCCACTCATTTGTAGTTGTCTATACAAGTAGCTAATACAGACTTTATTATGTCTTATTAACTATATATTAGGTCTTAATGAAGTGTTTCCTTATTCAAACATTATAAGTCACGTGTTACTGGCCAATCCTTAATAACCTCCTTGTTAGTCATAATAAAGTCTAACCAGACTAATATTTAATAAAGCGCAAGTTACACAAAAAACGGACTCTTAGTACGCAACCTGCTCTCAGAGCATTTCATGTTATTCTGTACATAAATCTGAGACAATCCATTTAGTATGAAATGTTACATTTCATTTGGAATTAATTAATTTGTGGATGTCCAGCATCCATTTTGTATGATATGTTACGAATGACAATTCCTATGATATGTTACGAATTTGCAAAACGTACACAATGTTATGAATTTACAAAACATATGATATGTTACGAATTCCAATTTGTTGTGGCTAACGTTAGCTAAGTGACGGTTAGGGGTTAGGGTTAAGGTTAGGAGTTAGTTTAAAGGGTTAAGGTTAGGGTTAGGGGAAGGGTTAGCTAAAAGAGTTAAGGTTAGCGTTAGGGTTAGCTAAAAGGGTTAGGGTTAGTGTTAGGTGGAGGTTGCAAAGTAGCAAAAAAGTAGTAAGTAGTAATTATCTAAAATCAGTGCTTAATTGAGCCGGATCCTGCACCTCTCCGTTTTTGACTGTTTTGTTCCGGAACCTATTTGGCCGGATCCGGTACCTCTCATGGCATGAAAAATAATTGTCACCTTTTGCAATGTAAAAATTATAATAAAAGCGATCAAAGTTCATTCGAGTCGCTGGGCCTGATATTCTAAGAGTTGATTCGGGTTGGGCCTGCTCAGGTTTATGGTTTGCACAATATTGTAACCTATGTTTGAGACCAACGCTTGGCCGTGGCTGTGTGAGAAGTGTGCCAGTATCTCTCACACAGTGGCAATTTTAACATGTAAATCTTGGTGGGGCAAAGAAATTCATAAATGGGGGATGCATGTCAGCAAAGCCACTACACAACACAACACAACACTAAAGAATACATTAATTGCACTATAACGGTGACAAACTGTGCCCACAAACTGTTAAGGCCTACATAAAGCAGTCCCAACAGCAGTCCCAACACCTTACCACTGCTACACCTGGCTATCAGCAGAGCCTTGACTGGCAGCGAAACAGTTCATTCAGCCTCATTTACTGCCTTTAAAAAAACATAGCTGATATGGCTGACTTGCTTAAACAAATGTGGTTTCTACTGACAATTGAGATGTACTGTAACACCCTGGCTCTGGGACTCTATATGTTGAGCCAGGGTGTGTTCTTTCTATGTGTTATATTTCTATGTTGGGAGTTCTAGTTGTGTTTATTTCTATGTTGGCCTGAGTGACTCCCAATCAGAGGCAACGAGTGTCAGCTGTGGCTGGTTGTCTCTGATTGGGAGCCATATTTAAACTGTCTGTTTTCCCTTTGTGTTTGTGGGTTTTTGTTCCGTGTTGGTCTATGTTACCTAGGACGTTATGAGTCGTTTGTTGTTTTTGTTTACTGTCCGTGTTTATCGCTAATGATAAATAAACATGTTCGTTCATCACGCTGCGCCTTGGTCCTCCTCTCTTAACGACGATCGTGACAGAAGAACCCACCATACAAGGACCAAGCAGCGTGTCCAGGAGCAGGCAGACTGGACATGGGAGGAAGCGCCAGGAAAGGAGATGGAGAGGCTGGCGATGGCCCAGGTGGGCAAATCGTGGTCCTGGGAGGACATGCTCGGGGGCAAAGGGCCATGGGCTAGGATTAAGGCCCTGGCGAGAGAGGAGCAGCGGCGTCAGCAGTGTCATCGTCGGACGGACGAGAGGCAACCCCAAAAAAATGTTTTGGGGGGGCACACGGCATGGGCGGCTGGGCAGCAGGAGGCTGCCACAGGGCGATTTGGAGAGGAGGCCACCGGGTTTTGGGGGCCAGAAGGCAGGTTGGCGGAGCCTGGATGGAGAGCAGAGCCAACTCCCCGTACTCAGACATGGCAGCATGAGACTGGGCAGGTTCCGCGGTATGCGGAGCTGCGCACTGTGCCACGAGTGGTCCGGCATAGTCCGGTACGTCCTGTGCGAGCACCCCGCACGTGTTGTGCGAAGGTGGGCATGCAGCCAGGACGGAGTGTGCCGGCTCAGCGCTCGTGGCCTCCAGTGCCTCTCCTCGGTCCCGGATATCCTGCGCCAGTGTCACGTGCTGTTATGCCAGTACGGGTACACAGCCCTGTACGTCCTGTGCTGATGCCTCACACAGAGTGTGTGAAGGTAGGCATTCAGCCAGGACGGGTTGTGGCAGCTCTTCACTCCAGGTCTCCTATCCGTCTCCACAGCCCGGTCCGGCCTGTCCCTGCTCCACGCACCAAGCCTACGGTGTGCGTCGCCAGCCCGGTCCGGCCTGTCCCTGCTCCTCGCACCAAGCCTACGGTGTGCGTCGCCAGCCCGGTCCGGCCTGTCCCTGCTCCTCGCACCAAGCCTACGGTATGCGTCGCCAGTCCGGTCCGGCCTGTCCCTGCTCCACGCACCAGGCCAGGGGTGCGCATCGTCAGCCCGGTCCGGCCCGTTGCTGCTCCACGCACCAAGCCAGGGGTGCGCATCGTCAGCCCGGTCCGGCCCGTTCCTACTCCACGCACCAAGCCAGGGGTGCGCATCGTCAGCCCGGTCCGGCCTGTCCCTGCTCCTCGCACCAAGCCTACGGTGTGCGTCGCCAGCCCGGTCCGGCCTGTCCCTGCTCCTCGCACCAAGCCTACGGTGTGCGTCGCCAGCCCGGTCCGGCCTGTCCCTGCTCCTCGCACCAAGCCTACGGTGTGCGTCGCCAGTCCGGTCCGGCCTGTCCCTGCTCCACGCACCAGGCCAGGGGTGCGCATCGTCAGCCCGGTCCAGCCCGTTGCTGCTCCACGCACCAAGCCAGGGGTGCGCATCGTCAGCCCGGTCCGGCCCGTTCCTACTCCACGCACCAAGCCAGGGGTGCGCATCGTCAGCCCGGTCCGGCCCGTTCCTACTCCACGCACCAAGCCAGGGGTGCGCATCGTCAGCCCGGTCCGGCCCGTTCCTACTCCACGCACCAAGCCAGGGGTGCGCATCGTCAGCCCGGTCCGGCCCGTTCCTACTCCACGCACCAAGCCAGGGGTGCGCATCGTCAGCCCGGTCCGGCCCGTTCCTACTCCATGCACCAAGCCAGGGGTGCGCATCGTCAGCCCGGTCCGGCCCGTTCCTACTCCACGCACCAAGCCAGGGGTGCGCGTCGTCAGTCCCGCACAACCCGTGCCTGGGTCACCGGTGCCTGGTAAGGTACCGGTCAACTGCTCCACTACGGAGCTGAAGCTAACCGCTCCTGCTAAGTCCAGTTCAGCTCCAGCCAGCGGGGCCAGACCGGACCAGGGGCGCTATGGGGGGTTTATTGGAGGGTGGTGGGCAAGACCGGAGCCAGAACCGCCGCCGAGGAGGAATGCCCACCCAGCCCTCCCCTGTTTTGCTCTAGTTGAGGCGCGGTCGCAGTCCGCGCCTTTAGGGGGGGGGGTACTTTAACACCCTGGCTCTTGGACTCTATATGTTGAGCCAGGGTGTGTTCTTTCTATGTGTTGTATTTCTATGTTGGGAGTTCTAGTTGTGTTTATTTCTATGTTGGCCTGAGTGACTCCCAATCAGAGGCAACGAGTGTCAGCTGTGGCTGGTTGTCTCTGATTGGGAGCCATATTTATACTGTCTGTTTTCCCTTTGTGGTTGTGGGTTTTTGTTCCGTGTTGGTCTATGTTACCTAGGACGTTACGAGTCGTTTGTTGTTTTTGTTTACTGTCCGTGTTTATCGCTAATGATAAATAAACATGTTCGTTCATCACGCTGCGCCTTGGTCCTCCTCTCTTAACGACGATCGTGACATGTACAAACTATGGCAAAAGGGGACGACAAGAGGATAAGAGGCAATCCGTAATTTCGATTAAGCTAGGACGGACATAGTCAATATAACTATTTGTTCAGCACTTTTGAAATGTACAGTGACAGAATTCACAACATGGGCCGTTCTTACAGTATTCTCCCTGTACACCAAGTCAGAACCGTAGGATAAATAAAGGGGGCATATAAGCAGACAGTGAAAGCTCTTACAATATTCGATGATGACATTTCTCTAAAACAGGCTATAGGCTACATGTGCACCACCAAGTCAAAACAGTAGGCTAAATTATGAGGGGGACAGGGACCAAATTATTAGGGTGAGGCACATGGGCTACTAACAGCTTACTACACAACATACGTAGCTACAGTATACATATCTCCCTGGCATATTACATCATTTATGCAGCAGCACACAATACAGTTTTGGACTCACCTCGTGAAGGTGGCGCGGTGGTCCTTCTTGTGGGCACATTTTGTTATCAAACTTTGTCATCAAAGTGTGGCATTCTCTGGATTTATGGTGCTTTCAAGACAACTGGGAACTCGTAAAAGTCCGTCCTAGCTCGCTCATTAATGTCTTAATCGAAATTAAGGATTGCCTCTTATCCGCTCGTCGTCCCCTTATGCCATAGTTTGTACATCTCAATTGTCAGTAGAAACCACATTTGTTTAAGCAAGTCAGACATATCAGCTATGTTTTTTTTAAGGCAGTAAATGAGGCTGAATGACAAGGCTCCACTGATAGCCAGGTGTAACAGAGGTAAGGACTCACTCCATGGTGCTGAAAAGAAAGCTCTGCTGTTGGGACAGCTTTATGTAGGCCCTAACAGTTTGTGGGCAACGTTTGCCACAGTTATAGTGCAAATAATGTATTGTTTAGTGTTGTGTTGTGTGGTGTAGTATAGTGGCTTTGCATCAACATTTTTCAGTTTTTTTGTTTTCCCCACCAAGATTTACCTGCTAAAATCGCCACTGCTTCTGTCTTATGTAACCAAACCAAACATAACATATCATACTAATTTGAGTGTTACATATGTATTAGGACTTGCTGCAAGTGCTCTCAATATGTATTTGGACAGTGATGCATAAACATTTTTTTTATTTGATGGGCCTATGATTCAGTGAGGGAGTGTTTGCTCTTCCTGGGTTTTCCCATTTTACCCAATACATTAATTATGGTCATGTGTGTCCTGAAAGTGGTTATTGTGATCTACAGTCTACAGATACACTATGGACGTTTATTTGCTAATTGTTCATGTCAAAATTTGACTTGAATGTTGGCTGTATGGCGTATTTGATATACACTACATTACCAAAAGTATGTGGACACCTGTTCGTCAAACATCTCATTCCAAATCATGGGCATTAACATGGAGTTGGTCCCCCCTTTGCTGCTATAACAGCCTCCACTCTTCTGGGAAGGCTTTCCACTTGATATTGGAACGTTGCTGCGGGGACTTGCTTCCATTCAGCCACAAGAGCATTAGTGAGGTCGGGCACTGATGTTGGGCGATTTGGCCTCGCTCGTAGCCGGCGTTCCAATTCATCCCAAAGATGTTCAATGGGGTTGAGGTCAGGGCTCTGTGCAGTTCTTCCACACCGATCTCGACAAACCACTTCTGTATGGACCTCGCTTTGTGCACGGGGGCATTATCATGCTGAAACAGGAAAGGGACTTTCCCAAACTGTTGCTACAAAGTTGGAAGCACAGCATCGTCTAGAATGTAATTGTATGCTGTAGCGTTAAGATTTCCCTTCACTGAAACTAAGGGGCCTAGCCTGAACCATGAAATACAGCCCCAGACCATTATTCCTGCTCCACCAAACTTTACAGTTGTCTCTATGCATTGGAGCAAGTAGCGTTCTCCTGGCATCCGCCAAACCCAGATTCGTCCGTCGGACTGCCAGATGGTGAAGCGTGATTCATCACTCCAGAGAACGTGTTTCCACTGCTCCAGAGTCTGGCTGTATCACCGCCTGGTACGGCAACTGCACCGCCCACAACCGCGGGGCTCTCCGGAGGGTGGTGCGGTCTCCCGAACACATTACCGGGGGCAAACTACCCGCCCTCTAAGACACCTACAGCACTCGATGTCACAGGAAGGCCAAAAAGATCATCAAGGACATCAACCACCCGAGCCACTGCCTGTTCACCCCGTTATCATCCAGAAGGCGAGGTCAGTACAGGTGCATCAAAGCTGGGACCGAGATAATTAAAAACAGCTTCTATCTCAAGGCCATCAGACTGTTAAATAGCCATCATTAGCACATTAGAGGCTGCTGCTGCCTATTGAAAATCACAAGCCACTTCAACAAATGGAACAATAGTAACTTTAATAATAATGTTTACATATCTTGCACTACTCATCTCATATGTATATACTGTATTCTATTCTATAATATTCTACTATATCTTAGTCCATGCCGCTCTGTCATTGCTTGTCCATATATGTATATATTCTTAAATTCCATTCCTTACTAGATTTGTGTGTATTGGGTATACAGTGGGGGAAAAAAGTATTTAGTCAGCCACCAATTGTGCAAGTTCTCCCACTTAAAAAGATGAGAGAGGCCTGTAATTTTCATCATAGGTACACGTCAACAATGACAGACAAAATGAGGAAAAAAAATCCAGAAAATCACATTGTAGGATTTTTAATGAATTTATTTGCAAATGATGGTGGAAAATAAGTATTTGGTCAATAAAAAAAGTTTCTCAATACTTTTGTTATATACCCTTTGTTGGCAATGACACAGGTCAAACGTTTTCTGTAAGTCTTCACAAGGTTTTCACACACTGTTGCTGGTATTTTGGCCCATTCCTCCATGCAGATCTCCTCTAGAGCAGTGATGTTTTGGGGCTGTCGCTGGGCAACACGGACTTTCAACTCCCTCCAAAGATTTTCTATGGGGTTGAGATCTGGAGACTGGCTAGGCCACTCCAGGACCTTGAAATGCTTCTTACGAAGCCACTCCTTCGTTGCCCGGGCGGTGTGTTTGGGATCATTGTCATGCTGAAAGACCCAGCCACGTTTCATCTTCAATGCCCTTGCTGATGGAAGGAGGTTTTCACTCAAAATCTCACGATACATGGCCCCATTCATTCTTTCCTTTACACGGATCAGTCGTCCTGGTCCCTTTGCAGAAAAACAGCCCCAAAGCATGATGTTTCCACCCCCATGCTTCACAGTAGGTATGGTGTTCTTTGGATGCAACTCAGCATTCTTTGTCCTCCAAACACGACGAGTTGAGTTTTTACCAAAAAGTTATATTTTGGTTTCATCTGACCATATGACATTCTCCCAATCCTCTTCTGGATCATCCGAATGCACTCTAGCAAACTTCAGATGGGCCTGGACATGTACTGGCTTAAGCAGGGGGACACGTCTGGCACTGCAGGATTTGAGTCCCTGGCGGCGTAGTGTGTTACTGATGGTAGGCTTTGTTACTTTGGTCCCAGCTCTCTGCAGGTCATTCACTAGGTCCCCCCGTGTGGTTCTGGGATTTTTGCTCACCGTTCTTGTGATCATTTTGACCCCACGGGGTGAGATCTTGCGTGGAGCCCCAGATCGAGGGAGATTATCAGTGGTCTTGTATGTCTTCCATTTCCTAATAATTGCTCCCACAGTTGATTTCTTCAAACCAAGCTGCTTACTTATTGCAGATTCAGTCTTCCCAGCCTGGTGCAGGTCTACAATTTTGTTTCTGGTGTCCTTTGACAGCTCTTTGGTCTTGGCCATAGTGGAGTTTGGAGTGTGACTGTTTGACGTTGTGGACAGGTGTCTTTTATACTGATAACAAGTTCAAACAGGTGCCATTAATACAGGTAACGAGTGGAGGACAGAGGAGCCTCTTAAAGAAGAAGTTACAGGTCTGTGAGAGCCAGAAATCTTGCTTGTTTGTAGGTGACCAAATACTTATTTTCCACCATAATTTGCAAATAAATTCATTAAAAATCTTACAATGTGATTTTCTGGATTTTTTTCTTCTCAATTTGTCTGTCATAGTTGACGTGTACCTATGAAGAAAATTACAGGCCTCTCTCATCTTTTTAAGTGGGAGAACTTGCACAATTGGTGGCTGACTAAATACATTTTTTCCCCACTGTATGTTGTGAAATTTTTAGATATTACTTGTTAGATATTACTGCACTGTCGGAGCTAGAAGCACAAGCATTTCGCTACACCCGCAATAACATCTGATAAACACGTGTATGTGACAAATATAATTTGATTTGATTTGATTTATGTCCTTATTAGTCCAGCTTACTAAGAATATGTTTCTTGTGTAACTTGCTCTTTATTAAATACTAATATGTCTTTATTATGGCTAACAAATAGGTTATTACGGATTGGCCAGTAACACGTGACTTATAATGTTTGAATAAGAACACACTTACAGTAGTTAAGGCCTAATAAGACATAATAAATATACACACAACCTACAAATGAATATGTGTAATATGTGTTACTGTGTTTTTTAAAATTATTTGTTGGTTTTGATTATTATGATCATTTCTAGCCTTTATTGTAACAAGTGCGCTCTAAAAGAATAAAAACACAAAGGTAAAAACAATTGATTTTTCTTTCTATTGTATTGTATCAATGAATTAGATACGGTAGTCTACATGATTGTTTAATGTAGCAAATTACATTATGAATGACCATTTATTATGACTGTGTTATAGTACCAGCATGTGTTTGACATTGTCATTTTCTGTAGAGGTGAGTGATTCAGATGGCCACCAGAGTGCCAGAGACTGTTCATCTGAGGAGAGGCAGAGACTGAGAGACATTAGACCTAGATGTTCTATGTGAATGCAGTGGAGTAAAATCTCCCCTGTAGAATCAGTGGCCCGTACTCATAAAGCATCTCAGACTATGAGTGCTGATCTAGGATCAGGGCACTGTTGTCCATGTCATCTTAGTCATTAGGATCTTAAAGTTCAAACTGATCCTAGATAAGCACTCCTACACTGGGGTGCTTATTAATACAGGCCAGCCTGCCTTTGACTAATACTGTATCCTGTATCCCAGTAATATTTACATAGGCTATTGTGCAACTGTGCTCAAATCCTCTAGGAGACGCACAAAGCTCTGTGTCACTCCCAGGCGGGGCCCATTGATGCTCCCGGTCCGATCGGGACTCTCAGAACCTGCTAAAATGTGTCAGTTTCATCTCTCAATTACAGAATGAGTTTGAAGTGCTGATGTTCAGACCTTTATCTGTCACAATATGGCTCAAGTTTGTTGAAGTGTTATTTCTTTTTAAGTCCAAAAAGAAAAGTCATGCATCACTGGCAGCTGGTGCTGTTTCAAAGCAGCACATCCCCTTAAAGATGAAATCAATTTAGTTTCAAGTCCTGTACCTCTGCTGGATGATGAGGGCTCTAGGGGTTGGTTTTTATGGGGAGTGAAGAGGGGAGAGAGACAAAAAATCTGTTTGATTTGTCAGAACTGCTTTAGATGAATATACAGCTATCACTATACTGAGGAACCAGACCTCATCATCACCTTTCATCTGGCTGATTTCACCCCAGGCACTAGACACACCATTCACACACACACACACACACACACACACATGCACATGCACGTGTGTGAGTATGGGTATGTCTGTGGTGTGCGTCTCTGTCGCTGAATGTCAATGTATTGCCACACTCGACCAAAGACTACCTTAGTTGTCTATCTGTCTAGTCCACACGTTTACAGGGTCACATGAGCACAATGTCAGAATGGCAGTCTAATTGAGTGTGATGGGCTTTTGAAGGTCCATTTGCACTCCCAGGCTCCGGCTCTAATGCAAACAGAGACATCAAGTCTCTCTGTGATTTGAGAGTCTTTAAATAACACGTTGTGTTCAATCACCAGCCAGGCAGGCCTCACAAGGCACAGAAAGAGAGAGGGTGTAGGGCGGAGGGAGAGAAATATAGAGAGAGTGGGGGAGAGAGAAAGAGAGAGAAAAGAGGTCACATTCTAATACGAGTGTGATGAATTGATTACACATGTGGATCTCTCAGTACAGTAATCAAGTATTCTAGACTCAGATATTACAGTTGTGCTGTACAAACAAGCACACATGAAACACATGCATACACACAGTACCAGTACTTTTGTACACTCAGGGCAGGTTGGAAACTCGTTGAGCGACAAGAACACTTATGCATGAATCCCTTTGGCTCTGAGGAACACTAATCAGTCGAGCCGTACTCTGAGAAACAAGTACGTGTGGATGTGTGTGTGTGTTTGCTTAACCGTACTGTCATAACCCACACTTTGGTTCCTCTCCTGTGTGTTCCATGCTGCTATCCCAGTGCACATTCCTCCATCTCTGGCTCACACACACAAACACACACACACACACACACACACAATTCAGCTGTCCCCTGGCCAGGACGATTTTCTGCTTAGCCTTGAAATACCTCTTCACCTGTGTGTGTTCAGATTAATTTAGTCCCTCAATGAGTTCCACGGACACAGAGGAATACTGAAGTATCTGTCAGTTGACGGCCTCAGTTTAATGCATAGCGCAGCACTAGGGTGTGGGCTGTGTTTTTATTACATTACAGTAAGACAATGATTTACAATTCATTCCATTCCATTCTAACACACACAGACTGCCATGGACTCAAACTGGGTGAGCAAGTAAAACAATAGACCTATAGCATATTCATAGTTATTAGAAAAAGAGGGTTGTTATTAATTTAAAAATGCACTATGAACTGTTAAAAGTGCTCATATTGCTGGCTGCAATTCCTCAAATCCTGACAATGTCATTTAGGTCAATACAGCAAAGTGTCCCAATCTTTTGTTGTCGTCTTTTACTTGAACACACACTTTATTATTTAAATAGCTAACTGTCTCTTCTATATTTATTCAGAGTATGGAATCACATAACCACACACCTCTCCTGTGTTGCCACACTCGCTCTCATTCATCCCCGTCCCATTCCTAAGTGGAAAGGCAGGTCTATAGATGGTTCACACCCTGTCTGTGCTGTTTTAGGGACATTGGAGGATTCTGAAATGTTGAACTCAGTATTGAGAGAAACGTGGAAGTCTTAAACCTTGGCATTTTATTTAACCTCCCCTCTTTCACATGGGCTGTTGATGAAACTGCAGGTGACAATACCTGTCCAGGAGAAGTAGGTTATGTCTCTAATGGCACCCTATTAATTCCATATATAGTAGACTACTTTTGACCAGAGCCCTATGCTCCCTGGTCAAAAGTAGTGCACTATATAGGGGATAGGGTGCCATTTGGGACACAGCTTAGAGAAATCCAACAGGATCCTTAGAGAAATAAAAATTAAGGGGCCTGACTTTCTCAACTTTTAACCTTTTTTTCTCATGAGAAACACTAAATGGAAATCTAAAATCTAAATCCATCCTTATCTTTTACCTTCTCATAACCTTAATTTGTCATTTTGCAGGACTAGGTACAAATGTTTAGTACAACTGGTGCTCTGTCTACTGATAGGATGTGCAGGTGAGAGACAGGTGAGAGACCCCCCAGACAGTCTGTGTAGGAGTGCTGCTCAACTCTGACACACTCCTACCTCCATCTTAGGCCTCAGGTGTGAGACAATAGACTACACAATCTGTCTCTCTCTCTCTCTCTCCTTCTCTCCCTCTCAATCTCTATGTAGCCCTATTTCCATATTCCTCTCTGTCTCACTCTCCCTTCTCACCTTTGTCTCGCTCCCCCTCTCCCTCTCTCTAGGGTCGTATATCCACCGTCAGCTTGTCTTTCTCTGGCAGTGCTGCACACCATCTCTCCCCTCTCTCCTTCTCTCCCTCTCATTCTCACTCTCCGGACCGGGTGGGAGGACAACATTGTTCTCAGTCAGACACACAATCCTGTTTTGTTACCTTGTAAATTATTTTCCTGGGAGGATGTTGGGCTTGGAGGAGGAAATGAGATGGAAGGCTCCTCCACCATGTGAGAAATTAGCCCAGAGATATGTGATCCTGCCTGGGCTCCCTCGGGCCCCAGCCTCCCCTCCTCCTTCCTCCTCCTCTCCCTCTTCCTCCTCCCCTGGCGGCTAGCTGCTGGCCTGGCTCTGTCCTCAACGCTGGGGTGAGACTAGACGGCCTGTCAGACTGCACATGTTCCTGTGATACCTCCCAATAACACATCTGGTGCATTAGAGAGAGAGTGTATGTGTGTGTATGAGCGTGTGTGTATGAGTGTGTGTGTGTGTGTGTGTGCACAGACATGCGTGAACAACAGCTGATAGCAGCAAGGTTAATTTTAGAACAGTATATCTCTCTGTCTTCTTTATTTTACTGAAACTCTTTCTCTAATACAAATCATGGAATGAAACACTCTAGCGTAGCTGTATAGTTACACTGTCCATTATGGTGCTAAATGCATACCTGTAAAGGACACACAAGTCTATTCATTACTGATAGGTGCAAACAGGTCGCTGTACTTCACATACTGAAATGAGTTACAGCAACCTGTCGTAGTAACCTTCCTGTATGTTTGAGAATCCATTTCCATTTTGATATGTCCATTTCCTTTACACTGTCTCCATCTTGTGGTCAACACTGTGCAGTAACATTGATGTCAGAAAGGTGAACTATAGATGGAAACAGAGAAGGAATGCTTATTAAGGTATCTAAAAGTGTTTTTATGATAGTTACATGTTATAGACGAATTATTAAATGTATAATTTAAGCTGAGCAGAACCTGAAACAGTTAGATGTAGTAAAATAATAGGTCTGATTCATGTAGTAAGCCTAGACTCCAATATCAAAGCACATTCGCATAACTGCCTACTGCCTACTTGATATTGACAATGACAAAAGACATGGAGCTCGAGACGCACGAATTAGCCTACAAACAAAGGGAAATTTAGGCCTATAGACTAACTTATGAAAATAAATCAAATCCTCTTTCTCTTGAGTGTTGCGGGTGTTCGTGCAGGTGAACATCGCATCAACTTATCTTGGAGGATTGCAAACGGGTAAATTAATTAATTTAAATGTTTCACTCAAATACGAGAAGAACGAGAATAACATTTCCTCAACACATTAGACTTGCGCAGGGTAAATACTCATGATACTGGCAACATTTTAAATTAAAACAAAATGTATAGCCTACTTTGGGGAAACGAATGACTAAATATATAGCCTATAGGGAAATAAGAACGCATCCAAACAATATAAGTGGAATTAAACAATGTGCCTTCGTAGCGACTGAGCCTCTCTTGAGTCTGCTTCGTCAAACAGTAGGCCGATAGTAAGTTAACTTAAATCCATATAGGCATCCATTGGGTTTAACATAAAAACTGAAGTTAATAGCCTACTAAAGAGAGCACGTTTAAATACAGATGCTCTGGTGTCTGGTCCCTAACAGCTTGTTAGGCCTATATATTTTAATCGTATCTGATGTTGTGTGTTCATACTATTCAAGATTTTATGTTGAGCGCTTGTAGGCCTATGTTACTGCGTTGTTTGTTGGAAATAATTGTGTATGCGGTTAAGAATAAACGTATTTAGGCCTACCTGTCATTAATATTTATGGGAGGGTTGTATATAGGAGATGACAATTTCTTTAAAAAATAAATCAATGTATTTTAAAAATGAATTGAGTGATTCCAAATTAAAACTAACTACCTTAACTAAATTAAATTAGGGTGCGGGGGATAAGGCTACTGGCTAAGATCAACTGTTGAAGAGCTAAACCAAAATACTTTATATTCTGTAGGCCTATTCCCTGCTGTTTTTTAAATTAGGCTAGTGTAATGATTCTCTTATGGTTTTGAATAGGAGTAAATTACTAAATAAGAAAGTGTTTTTGGACCTAAGCTCTGCCTTTATTTGTTATTTTTGTCATCAGAACCTTCAGCTGCTGGCTATAGAATTGTGATAATTAGGCCTATGATACAATAGTTGGTGCGTCATCTTGTCAATCAAGAGCCCAACATTCTTTGACAATGGGTTTAATTTCATCATCTGTGTCGACACAGTTTGAGATCATTTTGACCAGTAGGCCAACCATCCATTTCAAAGGGGAAATGGGCATTGCGGGAGAAAAGTGTCCGACCTCGCAACAGTAACTAAGGGGCGCGGCTTGATAATGGCTCTATTATGACGTCACATAGCATGCAGGTAAAAATAGAGTCTTGTGTATTTTGGTTCAGTCATCGATATGGATGTCAATGAAGAAGTAGGTCAACCGGAGTTTGGTGCTCCTTTGCCCGCCATGACGATGCCCGACCAAGGAGTGACCTTTTTCTTCGCGCTTTTTCTTGAAGGACTAAAGGATGTAGGCCTAAATTCAAAACTAGACAAGGACATTTCCTGAAAATAATGTGTGCTTGCTTGTCTTGAAGTAGGCTATTAGTGGTAGAAGTTGGAGGGTGTAGTCTATGGAGCAAATGTGAAATGGCTTTAGTTGAAAGATTGTAGCTAAATAGCAGTGGTGGAAAAAGTACCCAATTGTCATACATAAAAGTTAAGATACCTTGATAGAAATCAAGTAAAAGTGAAAGTCACCCAGTAAAATACTACTTAAATAAAAGTAAAAAAGTATTTGGTTTTAAATATACTTAAGTATCAAAAGTAAATGTAATTGCTAAAATATATCAAAAGTAAAAGTAGCCTATAAATCATTTCAAAATCCTTATATTAAGCAAACCAGATGGCAATTTTTTTTTTTTTTTACAGTTGGATAGCCAGGGCACACTACAACACTCAGACATAATTTACAAACAAAGCGTGTGTGTTTAATGAGTCTGCCATCAGAGGCAGTGGGGATGACCAGGGCTGTTCTCTTGATAAGTGTGTGAATTGGACAATTTTCCTGTCCTGCTAAGCATTCAAAATGTAACAAGTACTTTTGAGTGTCAGGGAAAATGTATGGAGTAAAAAGTACATTATTTTCTTTAGGAATGGAGTGAAGTAAAAGTAAAAGTAATCAAAACTATAAATAGTAAAGTAAAGTACAGATACCCCAAAAAACTACTCAAGTAGTACTTTAAAGTACTTTTACACCACCGGTAAATAGTACCCACAGAGATCCTATATGGTAGGCTACCTTTCTACCTCGCTGACAGTCCATCCAATCTGATGTGAATTCCATAATGAATGGTAATATGACATTTCTTTGTTTGTCCAGTTTCTCTCCTCTCTAGCAGAGGAATGGTTTGAAGCAACCCATCCTGGAGTGGGATGGGAGCTCACTCTCCCTGCAGCTCTGATTTTGTTTTGTGTGATATTCCTATGGAGGACCATCCTTGCGGTAAACCTTTTGTATTATTACCATGTTATAACAATTTTCACAAACTTTAACTTCATATGGAAATTAAAGGAATTGAGGAAAAGGCTCATTTTGCAGTTTGATTGATCTTCTAGTTATGTATTATGTAGTCCATGTTTGAACGTTGTTCTCATTGCCTTCTTATAGATCAAAAGCAGGATATATCAATGTGAGTTTTCCTACCTTTCTTTAAGTAGCTCAGATAAGGAGAAGCAAGCTTTTGTACTTATATTTTATACAGTAGATTTAGCTCCTTAGTCATGCCTTAACCAAGACTAATTTCATATTCCCCTCTGTATCTCTAGTGACTGAGACACAGCTAAACGTGAAAATCGCCCGGCTATCAAAAAAGAAATGTGACACAATGATTAAATTGTCTGAAATGGAGATACTGGTATGTTTCAGAAGCTATTCAAGTCAGACCTGGGACATTCTGGACTTGAATAACATATACTTTTTCATGATCATTGTAACTTATGTCCTAAATCTGGTTGGTTTTAGTTGAAGGACTATGTCTCACGGGTGCAAAGGTCGGAGGCATACCTGCAGTAACATTTTCCATGATCATTGTAACTTATGTTCTAAATCTGGTTGGCTTTAGTTGAAGGACTATGACGCGCGGGTGCAAAGGTTGCGGGCATACCTGCAGTCCTCTCAGGAGGAGAGTCAGGAGCTGGAGGTAAGCAGTCAGAGAGCTCTTATACCTAAACCCCCTTTAACCCGTTTCTCTGCCCTCTACAGTGTATGACCAATGTGGCATTATGTTTAATAGACTGACATTTACTAATGTTTAGTTACTGGAAATGTATATAGGTGCAAAGACAAAAAACATTTGAAAAAGTATTTAACCATTAACATACAGTCAAAGTATAGTCCATTTAACAATTTGTTTCATTGTCATGGTCAGATGTTTATCACACAGTTAACATTGAGCCCATCTATCTCTTTTTATCCCAAGGATATGAAGAAACAGTTGGACATCAGACCTGCAGAAATTGAGGCATTTCATCTACGACTCCAGGAGCGTGATGAACGTATACAGAAACTGAAAGCTGTTGTAAGTCCATTACTGCTCAATCAAACTCACTCTTTCGGTATGATGATAAAGAGGTATCTTAATGGGGTTCATATTATGGCTCCCGACAGGTGCGACCGATGGAACCACTGAAAGAGCATCACGGTGGGGATGCCAGGATCCCCTATGCCACCAACACCCAATCTACCAGTGAGTCAACCACACAGTTTGATCAACTTATAAAAATATTGCAAACTGTTTATCAACCTACTAAGCTTACTTGTCAGGATTGTTCGAGGGTAGAAGCATGCAGGGTTATCCACAACTAATTGCTGCATTGATATGTTGATCAAATAATCACCTTTGTTACAGATATCAAGATTGACGAAAAGAGTGAGATCAAGGTCACTGAGATGAGGGATGCGGCCCTAGTAAGTTGATGTATAGTCAGTGTAAGCTATAAGTTATTGAAATAAGTAGATGAAAACCCATGGAGCGGCGCACAATTGGCCCAGCGTCGTCCAGGGTAGGGGAGGGAATGGCTGGCAGGGATGTAGCTCAGTTGGTAGAGCATGGCGTTTGCAACGCCAGGGTTGTGGGTTCGATTCCCACGGGGGGCCATTATGAAAAAAAATAAAAAGAATGTATGCACTCACTAACTGTAAGTCGCTCTGGATAAGAGCGTCTGCTAAATGACTAAAATGTCAATGTAAAGAATAGTTGTTGATTACAGAAAGGACCTGCTTTTCAGTTCCCCCCCCCCCCAAATTGGGAATACTAGAATATTTTACAATGGATCAGTTGTTTGCTGGCTCTTGCACTTAAAAATGCATAATTTTCTACAGATCAAAACCACACTGGAGGAGGTGAACAGGGGTCTTCAGGGTAGGCTATGTTACAAACACACAACATACAGTACAATTGGAAAGTATTCAGACCCCTTAACCTTTTCCACATTTTGTTACGTTACAGCCTTATTCTAAAATGGATTAAATAAATACAAATCCTCATCAATCTACACACAATACCCCATAATGACGAAGAGAAAACAGGTTTTTAGAAATGTTTGCAAAAAAATTAAATAAATAAATGGAAATACCTTATTTACATAAGTATTCAGACCCTTTGCTATAAGACTTGAAATTGAGGTGCATCCTGTTTCCATTGATCATCCTTGAGATGTTTCTACAACTTGATTGGAATCCACCTGTGGTAAATTCAATTGATTGGACATGATTTGGAAAGGCACACACCTGTCTATATAAGGTCCCACAGTTGACAGTGCATGTCAGAGCAAAAACCAAGCCATGCAGCCATGTCTGTAGGGCTCAAAGACAGGATTGTGTGGGGAAGGGTACCAAAAAATGTCTGCAGCATTTAAGGTCCCCAAGAACACAGTGGCCTCCATCATTCTTAAATGGAAGAACTTTGGAACCACCAAGACTCTTCCTAGAGCAATCGGGAGAAGGGCCTTGGTCAGGGAGGTGACCAAGAACCCGATGGTCACTCTGACTGAGCTCCAGAGTTCCTATGTGGAGATGGGAGAACCTTCCTGAAGGACTATCATCTCTGCAGAACTCCACCAATCAGGCCTTTATGGTAGAATGGCCAGACGGAAGCCACTCCTCATTAAAAGGCACATGACAGCCGCTTGGAGATTGCCAAAAGGCACCTAAAGGACTCTGACCATGAGAAACAAGATTCTCTGGTCTGATGAAACCAAGATTGAACTCTTTGGCCTGAATGCCAAGCGTCACGTCTGGAGGAAACCAGGCACCATCCCTACGGTGAAGCATGGTGGTGGCAGCATGATGCTGTGGAGATGTTTTTCAGCGGCAGGGACTGGGAGACTAGTCAGGATAGAGGGAAAGATGAACGGAGCAAAGTACAGAGAGATCCTTGATGAAAACCTACTCCAAAGCGCTCAGGACCTCAGACTGGGGCGAAGGGTCACCTTCCAACAGGACAACAACCCTAAGCACACAGCCAAGACAATGCAGGAATGGCTTCAGGACAAGTCTCTGAATGTCCTTGCCAGACGCAGCGACGCTCCCCATCCATCCTGACAGAGTTTGAGAGGATCTGCAGAGAAGAATGGGAGAAACTCCCCAAATACAGGTGTGCCAAGCTTGTAGCGTCATACCCAAGAAGACTCAAGGCTGTAATCGCTGCCAAAGATGCTTCAACAAAGCTTCAACAAAGTACTGAGTGAAGGGTCTGAATACTTATGTAAATGTGATATTTCAGTTTTTTATTTTTATATATTTGCAAAAAACTCTAAAAACCTGTTTTTGCTTTGTCATTATGGGGTATTGTGTGTAGATTGATGAGGGGAAAAAACAATTTAATCCATTTTAGAATAAGGCTGTAACGTAACAAAATGTGGAAAAAGTTAAGGGGTCTGAATACTTTCCGAATGCACTCTATGTCCCACCAGCCAGAATCACTTTATTCTGTATTGATATTTTCTTTACTTTATGATGTCTGTTTACTTTGCAACAGACAAAAATTGGCAGCTTGAAGAGAACAATGCCTCTCTACATCAAAAGCTCCAGATCACTGAGAAGAAATATAGACAGATGCTAAACAAGCTGTAAGTGGATATGATATTAGTTTGATCATATTAGGATTTGTTCTCATTCACATGACATGTACATTGGTTTTTGTGTTTTCACAGGACCAAAGCCCTGATTCAAGGCAAACATGCGGAAAATCAACATGTAAGTAAGCCTAAGTAAGACAGCCTGCCAAATTCTGATCCATAACCGCTCAATAGTAAGCTAAACTACCAAGTACTTCGACTAAACCATAAGCCCCAGTATCAACACTCGTATTGGGTCATATTTATGTGATAGGATGTCTTTGCACACGTTTCTAATGCAATTTCTGTTTTCTCCTCAGATTGACACGCTACAAGACAAAATCCAGACCATATCTGTAAGAAGAACATTCACTTTAAAGTTAGCTAGTTGCACTAAGGTGTTATTATCTTTGTTTTGCTAGTTACTGTAAGGTGTCTTGCTGTACACTAACATAAAGTCAGGTCCATAAATATTTGGATATTGACCAAGTTGTTATTATTTTAGCTGTCTACCACAGCATATTGGAGTTGAAATTCAATATTGAATATGAGCTGAAAGTGCAGACTTTCAGCCTTTAATTTGAGGGTATTTACATCCAAATCGGGTGAACTGTGTAGGAATTACAGCACTTTTTATATGTGGTCCCCCCCCCTTTTTAAGGGACCAAAAGTAATTGGACAATTGGGTGCTCAGCTGTTCCATGGCCAGGTGTGTGTTATTCCCTCATTAGTTCATTTACAAGGAAGCAGATAAAAGGTCTAGAGTTGATTTTAAGTGTGGCATTTGCATTTGGAATCTGTTGCTGTTAACCCTTGATATGAAGTCCAAAGAGCTGTCACTTCCAGTGAAGCAAGCCATCATTAGGCTGATAACAAAAACATTAGGTGGCCAAATCAACTATTTGGTACATTCTTAAAAAGAAAGAACGCACTGGTGAGCTCAGGAACACCAAAAGGCCCGGAAGACCACAGAAAACAACTGTGGTGGATGACAGAATAATTATTTCCCTGTTGAAGAAAAACCCCTTCACAACAGTTGGCCAGATCAAGAACACCCTCCAGGAGGTAGGCGTATCTGTGTCAAAGTCAACAATCAAGAGAAGACTTCACCAGAGTAAATACAGAGGGTTTACTACAAGATATAAACCATTGGTAAGCCTCAAAAACAGGAAGACCAGATTAGAGTTTGCTAAAAAATTTATAAAAAAGCCTTTACAGTTCTGGAACAACATCCTATGGACAGATGAGACAAAGATCAACTTGAACCAGAATGATGGGAAGAGAAGAGTATGGAGAAGGGAAGGAACTGCTCATGATCCGAAGCATACCACCTCATCTGTGAAGCATGATGGAGGTAGTGTTATTGCGTGGGCATGTATGGCTGCCAATGGAACTGGTTCCCTTGTATTTATTGATGATTTGACTGCTGACAAAAGCAGCAGGATGAATTCTAAAGTGTTTAGGGCTATATTGTCTGCTCAGATTCAGCTAAATGCTTCAAAACTCATTGGACGGCGCTTCACAGTGCAGATGGACAATGACCCGAAGCATATTGCGAAAGCAACCCAATACTTTTTTTAGGCAAAGAAGTGGAATGTTCTGCAATGGCCAAGTCAATCACCTGACCTGAATCGAGTTGAGCATGCATTTCACTTGCTGAAAGCAAAACTGAAGGCAAAACGCCCCAAGAACAAGCAGGAACTGAAGACAGCTGCAGTAAAGGCCTGGCATAGCATCACCAGGGAAGAAACCCAGCATCTGGTGATGTCTATGGGTTCCAGACTTCAGGCAGTCATTGACTGCAAAGGATTTGCAACCAAGTATTAAAACTCACAATTTAATTTATAATTATGTTAGTTTGTCCAATTACTTTTGAGCCCCTAAAATTGGGGGGCTATGTATAAAAATGGTTGTAATTCCTACACGGTTCATACAATAATTTTGACAAAACCCTTAAATGAAAGATGAAAGTCTACACTTGATTGCACATCTTGATTGTTTCCTTTCAAATCCATTGTGGTGGCGTACAGAGCCCAAATGATGCAAATTGTGTCACTGTCCAAATACTTATGGACCTGACATCTCTTGTCTTTAGATTAAAGCCTCTGCTGCCGAGCATGCTCTGGCCATGGAGAAGAATGAGGTAGCGCTACTCCGCCAGAGGTGAGTCCAACAGTCTGAATAATTATCCAACCAATATGATTTTAGCTAGCTTGATAAACTAGCTGACGTTGCTAATAATTACGTTAGCTAGCTTGCTTAACATTGACAATATGGCCAAACTAGCTACATTATCAAATGGCAAATGTAGCCTAATTATTCATATTGATAAGGTTGTAGATGTCAAAAAACTGATTTGTCATCTTTTGGTTGAAAAGGTAAAAGGTCAGTGGTGAAACGTCACAACTCGGCAACAAACTTTTCTCAGTTTCCCATTCTAATTCCGACTTGGAGGTTCGTTCAAGTGAAACTTCCTAGTCGGAACTCAGAATTTCCGATAACTCCTATAGCACGTGAACGTGACATTAGTCAAGATCTACTCTTTTCTGGACATTTTGGGCAGTCCTCTCTAAGTACTGTGATTTTCTTTCTAGGATTGTTCAACTAACCTCAGAGAAGCTGAAAATAGATGAATCTGTGTTCCTGACCAAGACCACCCCCAAGCCCCTTAAAACAACCAAGACCAACAAGCCCTCCTTGAAAACCTGCAAAGTTCTGAAAGCCTTCAAAGCACTAATTATCTTCAATAAAATGAAGAAATGAAGGCAATGTATACAATTGTAAATTTGGTGCAATTATTCTCATTCCCATACAACTGCAGTACTGAAGAGTGGACCTGGGGGGAGGCAGAGTAAAATAAGTCCAGATGCCTTATTCCATCAAACAACTGCGAGAAATCTTCTTTAGAATCAACCAAGCTAAATTGAACACGTGATTTATGGAAACTTATGCGGTAGGTTTCATTAGATATCATCCAACTCTTCAGAAATGCCTTCGTATGCAGATTTCTGCTCTGTTGCCATTAGGTAAAATACAACTCTCCATGGGGCTTATCTGCCAAGATCTCCATGGAAGACACATTTCCCATCAATTACCAAAGGCAAATGATAGGCCTATGATGAAGTCTATTATCTAGATCTCCAGGGCTATTTTGGCGACTGGAAACCCCCACGTGAATATCGATTTGTCCTCACTTTGCAATCCAGACTCTTTCTCTAGGGACCTGAGCTGCCCAAGAAACCAAAAAATCTGGACATTTTAACAGCCGCGGATAGTTCACTTGAATGCTTTGCGCAGAAGCACGAGAAGGACAAGAGTGGACGAATAGATGTCCATTGGATTGCCCTAATCATATGGGCATCGTGTTTTCAGAAGGACATAAGGCATGATTTGGACTTGTCAAATGTGTAGGCCTAATGCCATTTTTGCGTTTATATTTCCTTACTGAAAGCCAGCTAACATTATCATTAATGCAAAGTAGGCCTTGGTATTGGTTAATGGTTCAATGCGAAAATACCAGATAGGCATATTGATCATATCCGACGATGGCTTGTATTCAATGTAGATATACAGTATAGTGCCCAACAATGTTGCAACCATGCCACAGGCGGTGTGTAGCATATTATGATAATGCTGCCTATAGAAAACAAACGACCATTAATGACTGACTAGCACTAGCCTATTCCACCACAATAGGTCGCTGTGTGACCATTTTCCCACCCTCCCCTCCAACCATGGTCCTGAGTGGACTGCTGATGAGTTAATGACATTCTGGAGGTTATTCTCTTAGATTTCTCTCCTTGGCCTGGTCTAGGCCTGTGGCAGAGGCCAAATTATGGACATAATGTTCACTGTTATTGCAGGCCTTTAGAATGTTGTTTTATGACCAATTTGAACATTTCGAAGACTTGCATGCAGCAACAGATAATCCTCATCAATAGTGGGGTTTGGGCGTACTATGTTTGGGAAAGTCCAGCCTATGTTAAATGACTAAAACGTTAATATTTCAAAGGCTTCTTGCAGACCAGGGTTGGCCGCATGTGGTCTCGTTGGGCTTGCCTTGGAGGAGATAGGCCATTAGTTCCGCTTCCTTTGACTCTGTAGCGCACGGGCATTGGTAGAATCTCGCTGAATAGGCATCTGTAGCCTACGCAAGCAGGGCTGCTGTGTAGTACTAGTAGCCTAGTAGGCGCAGCAACGAGACAAGGAGGGGAGCAGAGCCGTCGCTGGCGTATGCGTTGGATTTACAATAGACAAACGCGTTGTAAATCTGGGCGAACGGCGGCGCTTGAACCAGAGGAATAGTGTTGACCGTTCTGAAATGGCAGCGGAATCGACCCGGAGATTCACGAAGAACCTGCTCAAGCCCGGGAGTGCGGCGGAGATAAGGCAGACGGCATCCAATGCTGTCAGGCATTCGGCAGTGACGGTGAGTCAATGGGGAAAAACAAAGGTTACCACTGCACCTTCTTCAGTAATGCTGAGGAGGCCTATATTGTAGAGCTCAATGTGTAGGTTTTCCCCCTCACCGTTTCCCCCGTACCCTACAATGACGCTAGATAGCCTAGAGCCACCCATTGAGTGTGAATTGATTGTTGGAGATGCGAACCGCACCATTGCGCCCTGATCCTGACATTCAGAATTGGGTTGACGCGATTTGGGTTGAATGAACACAGCTGGTAAATTTGAATTGTGATAAACTGTGATGTTCCTGCATGTTTGCGGTGAAGGGGAGTTTGTCTTGATGCTGCGAGAGACAATGTTGCATTCATGTAAAGGATTTCCTTAAATGGGCTACAATGTTGCATTTGAGGAGGATATGGGTCATGGTTTGTGAATGCGTATCCTTAACGTTGCTCACCTCAACGTTTTAAATGTATCGAGATGTGCTGCTACAAATCGAAGCAGCCGCGTATTCTCTAGTGGTTTTCGGTATTTTCCATGCTGCCTCGTGGAAATAAATAAATAACGGACCTGGTTGTAGCCTAGTCCTTGGCTTTCCGCGGGAAATGCCCTCCTGCCTCGAGCAGAGGATTCTGAAGACGTAGTAACATCAGCCCAGTTGTGTGTAAAGAAAAAACAGCGGTGCAAAAGGGGAGGATGGGGTGAGACAACATAGCCTATTTTACCCCACCCATTCACAAATGTTGGCTGGATTGGCATTTAATTAAGATGAATTGGCTCTGGCAGGTGTGTGTGTAGTACCTACCAGTGGAGGCTCCTCAGAGGAGGAAGGGTAGGACCAAAAATAAAAATAGTGAAATATTTAAAAAGTTATAATTTCTAGATAAAACTATACTAAATATATTCATATGTCACCAAACAATTGATTAAAACACACTGTTTTGCAATGGATGTCTACAGGAGCCACAACAGCACTCTGGGGTAGCACAATGGTGTAGCCGGAGTACAGCTAGTTTCAGTTCTCCTCTGGGTACATTGACTTCAATACAAACCTAGGAGGCTCATGGTTCTCACCACTTCCATAGACTTACACAGTAATTATTATGACAACTTCCGGAGGACGTCCTCCAACCTATCAGAGCTCTTGCAGCATGAACTGACATGTTGTCCACCCAATCAAAGGATCAGAGAATTAATCTTGTACTGAAAGCATGAGCTACAGCTAGCTAGCACTGCAGTGCATAAAATGTGGTGAGTAGTTGACTCAAAGAGAGAGAATATCAATAGCTGAACAGTTTTGAACAAATGTATTTATTTAAAAATGAAGGAGACGCAAGAGAGAGAGAGCTATATTTTGTTGTATTCTTTTCACTTTCATTTACTTAGCTAGCGAATGCAGCTAGCTAGTTTAGCCTAATCAAACACCTGGCTCAAACAGAGAGGGATGCTATGTTAGCTAGCTGGCCATGGCTATCCAACACTGGAACTCTTCCAAGTTAAGGTAAGCTTTTGGTTTTATAAAATTATTGCCAACGGGGCCCGCCGGTGGAACTGCTAAAGTGCTTGCTGTACTGCATGACTGCATGATTGTTTGCTAATGAGTTAGTTCTAGTAGCAATGTTGACTATGACGTTAGCGGATATGGAGACAACAATGTAGGCTGTGTGTAGCGGATAGCGGTTATGGCATGAAGGTTTGGCTTGGAAATGATTTTTTGCCTGGTCACAGTCCACAAGCGAAGGGAAAAGGTGAAAGGATGGGAGCGTGTAGATCCGAGAAGGAATATACAATGAGCAAAGTGATCATGCTGTTTGTATGTGACTGCTACGAACGTGAACTGTGTTTACGGGTGATCAGGGCTGTAATCATTCCGCTGATTCTGTTTAAAAACGTTTCTTAAACAGAAGCAGACGGAACAAAACGGGGATAAACATTCTTGTTTGCAACTGTTGGACTAATGATTACATCCTATATCAGCTAGATGCAGGCAAGAGTGTGCAAGGCGGTATTGAATGTGTCACTGTCTGTCACCTTGATTACTCCAATCTTTCTCTCGACCTATGCACCTATGTTGTAAACTTTCATTCGTAGGCTAGGTTGTAGCAACCTCATGATGGGTATAGGGAAAATTAGAGTGTTATGTAGTAGCCTAAACCTATCGATGTTACATTGAGCTGGGTGAAAGGAATATGAATGACAGTCATCCAATATGCTGTAATGGAAATAAGGCCATGCTCATGAAAAAAAGTATTTTCCTCCCTCATCTTAAATGGCACCGACCGCCACTGGTGCCTACCTATAGGGCTGGCATGTGTGCAAGTGTGTTGTGCTTGAGGGGCATACTAATATCTCAGCTTGGATTCTCAATTCTCCCCTATCTTTCTCACCTCTCATTTTATTTTCAATCAATATTTTTGTTGCAGATCTTCACTATGGGTTCTATGCTATTCTCTCTGCTTTTATCAGTACATCTGTCAAATGTGTGAGGTGGTAGAAATGTTTCTGCGGTATCTGTCACCCTGGCTGACACATCAAGTCCTAACGTTACTGCCACCACAGCTCTGAGATGACAATTATGGTTTAAGGTGAAGTTGCCCCTAGATGTTGATCTTGGGTCAGTATTGCATTTTGCCCAGTAATGGTTAAGGTTAGAATAGGGGGAGGGGAAGGTGATACTAGATCTGTACTAGGGGCAGTGACAATTATAGAGGAGTGGGAAAACCCAGTGACTCACTTTCATTATGACAGGTCATTGCCCACTAGTTGTGCCAAGACTGCAGAGTACTACACACACACACACACACACACACACACACACACACACACACACACACATATACACACACACACACACATACACTACCATTCAAAAGTTTGGGGTCACTTAGACATTTCCTTGTTTTTGAAAGAAAAGCAAAAGAAATTCCATTAAAATAATATCAAATTGATCAGAAATACAGTCAAATCAAATCAAATCAAATTTTATTGGTCACATGCGCCGAATACAACAGGTGCAGACATTACAGTGAAATGCTTACTTACAGCCCTTAACCAACAGTGCATTTATTTTTAACAAAAAAGTAAAAATAAAAACAACAACAAAAAAAGTGTTGAGAAAAAAAAAGAGCAGAAGTAAAATAAAGTGACAGTAGGGAGGCTATATATACAGGGGGGTACCGTTAAAGAGTCAATGTGCGGGGGCACCGGCTAGTTGAGGTAATTGAGGTAATATGTACATGTGGGTAGAGTTAAAGTGACTATGCATAAATAATTAACAGAGTAGCAGCAGCGTAAAAAGGATGGGGTGGGGGGGCAGTGCAAATAGTCCGGGTAGCCATGATTAGCTGTTCAGGAGTCTTATGGCTTGGGGGTAGAAGCTGTTGAGAAGTCTTTTGGACCTAGACTTGGCACTCCGGTACCGCTTGCCGTGCGGTAGCAGAGAGAACAGTCTATGACTAGGGTGGCTGGAGTCTTTGACAATTTTGAGGGCCTTCCTCTGACACCGCCTGGTATAGAGGTCCTGGATGGCAGGAAGCTTGGCCCCAGTGATGTACTGGGCCGTACGCACTACCCTCTGTAGTGCCTTGCGGTCGGAGGCCAAGCAGTTGCCATACCAGGCGGTGATGCAACCAGTCAGGATGCTCTCGATGGTGCAGCTGTAGAATTTTTTGAGGATCTAAGGACCCAAGCCAAATCTTTTCAGTCTCCTGAGGGGGAATAGGCTTTGTCGTGCCCTCTTCACGACTGTCTTGGTGTGTTTGGACCATGATAGTTCGTTGGTGATGTGGACACCAAGGTAGACATTGTTATGTTGTAAATGGCTGTTGTAGCTGGAAACTGCTGATTTTTTTAATGGAATATCTACATACACCTTAGCCAAATACATTTAAACTCAGTTTTTCACAATTCCTGACATTTAATCCTAGTAAGAATTCCCTGTCTTAGGCCAGTTAGGATCACCACTTTATTTTAAGAATGTGAAATGTCAGAATAATAGTAGAGAGAATTATTTATTTCAGCTTTTATTTCTTTCACCACATTCCCAGTGGGTCAGAAGTTTACATACACTCAATTAATATTTGGTAGCATTGCCTTTAAATTGTTTAACTTGTGTCAAACATTTCGGGTAGCCTTCCACAAGCTTCCCACAATAAGGTGGCCCATTTCTCCTGACAGAGCTGGTGTAACTGAGTCAGGTTTGTAGGCCTCCTTGCTCGCACACGCCTTTTCAGTTCTGCCCACACATTTTCTATAGGATTGAGGTCAGGGCTTTGTGATGGCCACTCCAATACCTTGACTTTGTTGTCCTTAAGCCATTTTGCCACAACTTTGGAAGTATGCTTGGGGTCATTGTCCATTTGGAAGAATCATTTGCGACCAAGCTTTATCTTCCTGACTGATGTCTTGAGATGTTGCTTCAATATATCCACCTAATTTTCCTTCCTCATGATGCCATCTATTTTGTGAAGTGCACCAGTCCCTCCTGCAGCAAAGCACCCCCACAGCATGATGCTGCCACCCCCGTGCTTCACGGTTGGGATGGTGTTCTTCGGCTTGCAAGCCACCCCCTTTTTCCTCCAAACATAATGATGGTCATTATGGCCAAACAGTTCTATTTTTGTTTCATCAAACCAGAGGACATTTCTCCAAAAAGTATGATCTTTGACCCCATGTGCAGTTGCAAACCGTAGTCTGTCTTTTTTATGGCGGTTTTGGAGCAGTGGCTTCTTCCTTGCTGCGCGGCCTTTCAGGTTATGTCGATATAGGACTAGTTTTACTGTGGATATAGATACCTTTGTACCTGTTTCCTCCAGCATCTTCACAAGGTCCTTTGCTGTTGTTCTGGGATTGATTTGCACTTTTCGCACCAAAGTACGTTCATTTCTAGGAGACAGAACGCATCTCCTTCCTGAGCGGTATGACAGCTGCATGGTCCCATGGTGTTTATACTTGCGTACTATTGTTTGTACAGATGAACGTGGTACCTTCAGGCGTTTGGCAATTGCTCCCAAGGATGAACCAGAGGTCTACAATTATTTTTCTGAACTTGGCTGATTTCTTTTGATTTTCCCATGATGTCAAGCAAAGAGGCACTGAGTTTGAAGGTAGGCCTTGAAATACATCCACAGGTACACCTCCAATTGACTCCAATTTAATTTTCCAAGCTGTTTAAAGGCACAGTCAACTAAGTGTATGTAAACCTGTGACCCACTGGATTTGTGATACAGTGACTTATACGTGAAATAATCTGTCTGTAAACAATCGTTGGAAAAATTACTTGTGTCATGCACATAGTAGATGTCCTAACCGACTTGCCAAAACTATAGTTTGGAGTCATTAAAACGAGTTTTAATGACTCCAACCTAAGTGTATGTAAACTTCCGACTTCAACTGTATGTATTAACCCCCTTTGCTATGAAGCCCCTAAATTAGATCTGGTGCAACCAATTACCTTCAGAAGTCACATAAGTAGTTAAATAAAGTCCACCTGTGTGCAATCTAAGTGTCATATGATCTGTCACATGATCTCAGTATAAATACACATGTTCTGAAAGGCCCCAGAGTCTGCAACACCACTAAGCAAGGGGCACCACCAAGCAAGCGGCACCATGAAGACCAAGGAGCTCTCCAAACAGGTCAGGGACAAAGTTTTGGAGAAGTACAGATCAGGGTTGGGTTATAAAAAAATATCAGAAACTTTGAACATCCCACGGAGCACAATTAAATCCATTATTTAAAAAATTGAATGAATATGGCACCACAACAAACCTGCCAAGAGAGGGCCACCCACCAAAGCTCACGGACCAGGCAAGGAGGGCATTAATCAGAGGGGCAACAAAGAGACCGAAGATAACCCTGAAGGAGCTGCAAAGCTCCACAGCGGAGATTGGAGTATCTGTCCATAGGACCACTTTAAGCCGTACACTCCACAGAGCTGGGCTTTACGGAAGAGTGGCCAGAAAAAAGCTATTGCTTAAAGAAAAAAATAAGCAAACACGTTTGGTGTTCGCCAAAACCCATGTGGGAGACTCCCCAAACATATGGAAGAAGGTACTCTGGTCAGATGAGACTAAAATTGAGCTTTTTGGCCATCAAGGAAAACGCTATGTCTGGCGCAAACCCAGCACCTCTCATCACCCCGAGAACACCATCCCCACAGTGAAGCATGGTGGTGGCAGCATCATGCTGTGGGGATGTTTTTCATTGGCAGGGACTGGGAAACTTGTCAGAATTGAAGGAATGATGGATGGTGCTAAATACAGGGAAATTCTTGAGGAAAACCTGTTTCAGTCTTCCAGAGATTTGAGACTGGGACGGAGGTTCACCTTCCAGCAGGACAATGACCGTAAGGTTACTGCTAAAGCAACACTCGAGTGGTTTAAGGGGAAACATTTACATGTCTTGGAATGGCCTAGTCAAAGCCCATACCTCAATCCAATTGAGAATCTGTGGTATGACTTAAAGATTGCTGTACACCAGCGGAACCCATCCAACTTGAAGGATCTGTAGCAGTTTTACCTTGAAGAATGGGCAAAAATCCCAGTGGCTAGATGTGCCAAGCTTATAGAGACATACCCCAAGAGACTTGCAGCTGTAATTGCTGCAAAAGGTGGCTCTACAAAGTATTGACTTGGGGGGGGTGAATAGTTATGCATGCACAAGTTCTGTTTTTTTGTCTTATTTCTTGTTAGTTTCACAATAAAAAATATTTTGCATCTTCAAAGTGGTAGGCATGTTGTGTAAATCAAATGATACAAACCCCCCCAAAATCCATTTTAATTACAGGTTGTAAGGCAACAAAATAGGAACAATGCCAAGGGGGGTGAATACTTTCGCAAGCCACTGTACATATTGAATTGTCTTGAAAGGGAAAGATGCACATCCCTAATGACTAGTTTCCCTGCAGATGAACCAAGATAAAGGGCAGTGCCACCCTCCATCTTTTCCCATAGGGCCTGCTGGGTCATGTGCCTCCTGAGGCTGATCAGCTTCACTGTCTCATCAGCCCAGTGGACAGGAGGAGGGGAAGGCATATCAATATTATCTAGATTATATTTCTATGGGGGAGGGGACCATAGAGGTCCTATAATAATTTGTTATATGTGTAATTCTATGGAGGGAACAGTCCAGCCAGGATTAGGGTCCATTGGAATTGAAGTCAGTCAATTCAGGAAGTAAACTGAGAGAGAGATTCTGTACCAGGCATCTTTAGAGTGAGGGACAGCTGGAATAAAGGAGTAAGTCTTGTGTTGTTAAAGGAACCCAGAATCAGGCCCTATGGGGGATCGTTCACTGGGGCGTGAGACACTCTCCATCTATCCCTCCCGTTATCCCTCTCTCTCACAGATCTTCCACCTCAAAAAGCACAATAATGAGGATTTTGACACCCACCATCCAGATTGTTCTGAAATTGTTTCTGTTGTTAGAAACAGATAAGATTGGCTTCCCTGCAACATTATTTTGTTGAAATATAATTTGATATCTGAGAAATTAAGCTAATTGATTGCACCCAAATTTAATTTATAGGATTCATATAAAATTAAATAAATATTGTACCTAACATCTGATTTGGACCAAACTTTTTTCTAACAATGAGTTAGACATGAGGAATCCAAAGAAATGGTAAAAAGCCATCCACAGACCCTCCATACCCCATGCCAGTCCCACCCCAACAGCGACTATATAGAACCAGTTTTCTATGTTTGACAAGTATTCTCCCCTGTTCAGAGAAATTAGTCATTGAAGTTGCATCCTGATATTACCAGGTTCTGACCACTAGATGGTGCAGTTCCAGGTGATGTTTTTGTATTTTTAAGAATCCCCCCTCAATGTTAGAGGGATAGATGGTTTCCTTACCCTGTAAGCAGTCTATGGACAAGATATGACAGCAATCCATGCATTGGTTTTGTTTTCCACTGTTTCAAATAGGTACCATTCACTTGTATTGGATTTGTGCCACACATGCTAAAAAGTTAGCATTTAAAACAGTGGCCAGGTAAACAAAACCAAAGCATGGGTTGCTGTCATACCTTGTCCATAAACTGCTTACAGAATAAGGAAACCAGTATGTAATTGTGTAATTTGGGTGAACTATCCTTTTAACATTGAGGGGAGTGGGATTCTTTAAAATAAATATCACCTAATAGTAGAAACAGCACCATCTAGTGGTCAGAACCTGGTAATATCAGGATGTAGGATTGGACATAAACCTAACAACTTCAACGACTAATTTCTCTGATCATGGGTTAAAAACCATCACCAAATTCACTGAGAATATATAACATAGGATGAAGAAACAATACTCCGAGCCGCAGCGCCATACTACTTGTCAGACATATAGAACTTATACTGTATACTCCAGTGGAGGCTGGTGGGAGGAGCTATAGGAGGACGGCTCATTGTAATGGCTGGAATGGAATCAGTGGAACAGAGTCAAACATGTTGTTTCCATATGTTTGATGTGTTTGATACCATTCTATTTATTCCATTCAGCCAATACAATGAGCCCGTCCTCCTATAGCTCCTCCCACCAGCCTCCACTGGTATACTCGTTGTTAGGGTTCAAATTATATTTCAACAAAATAAAGTTGCAGGAATGCTAATCTTATCGATCTGTAACTATAAAAATGATTTCAGATCAATCTGAGATGGTTGGTGTCATGGCTTGCTGAAATGACATGGAATGACTCTCTCTCTCTCTCACTTCGTCTCTATCTTTCTCTTTCTCTTCGTCTCTCTCTCTCTCTCTCTCTCTCTCGCACTCTTTCCCTCTCTCTCTCTTTTTGTTTCTACCCCCCCCCCCCCCCTCTCTCTCTTTCCCTCTTGGCACCTCTTCATTTGCACTGCCTGTCTCACATTGGCTTTCCCCTCTATTTTTCCTCTCTCTGTTTTTCTCAGTCCTGTCCTGCGGCCTATACAGCTCCAACACATGGGTCGTTCTCTGGGTTTGCTCAGGCTGTGTGTGTGTGTTTGTGCGCGCACGCGTGCGTGTGTGCATGCGTTTGTGTGTGTGCTGGTACCAGATTGTCATTGTTTGGACTGAGTCCTCTTCCGTCATCACGATCTGGAAATGGTAACTAGGTGACAGCTGTCAGTCATCTAGAGGCCATGCCTACCTGCTGTGTTCAACCTGCCCTATGCCCAGACGATTCCCAGAGGATGCCTGGGAACCATGCCATGCCAGACCAAATGCCAAATCTCAAAAGACACCCTAGTATCACTATATAGTGCACTGCCTTTGACCCAGAGACAGATATATATACAGAGATGCCACATAGGCCTCTGGGTCGAAAGTAGAGCACTATAGGGTGTCATTTGGGACTCAGACACGGAATCTCTGCTGCCCTCCTGCCCCTTGTGTGCCCACTTGGGAGCGTACACACCCTCTCCCCATGTGTCTAACGATGCTGGCTTGTTTCCTGATCTGGCAGGGCTGTATTGGAATGGGCAGGCCAAGACTAGGATGCACTGACTGACTGACGGAGTGACGGGATGACTGACTGTCACGAGACCAGTGTGTGTTCTTTGGCTGCCAGGCTGAGGCAGAAAACCCACAGCATCTTCCAAGTAGCCATAGTACAGATGAAGGAACTTAATTTGATCACCCTGTTGCAGGAGTACTTTCCTGCAATGCAGGACATTTTAAGCTTGTAGTGTATTTTAGGCTTACGGAAAGATTTATCAATTCCTTCAGAAATGCTCATGAATAATAATGCTGCAGGATTCTTTTCCTGCTGTAGCAAACTGGCTCAAATTAAGATCCTACATCTGTATATAAGGAAAGGCCACAAAACTCTTAATAGGTCAAAAATGATTTTCCTTTTTCTTCCCGCTCTTCTGGATTCCATGCTCTTTAGTCTGTTTTTGTCCCCTGCACATTGTCAGTGTGACTGTGTGAGCCCCTCTCCTTTCATCTCTCTCTACGTTGTTCTTTCTGCCCTCCCCTTTGTCTGTCTCTCTCTTGCCCTCTCTCACTGCATGCCTCGGGAGCAGAGATGGGAAAAGAACAGGGGAAAGGGCAGAAGGAGGAGGGGGGTAGGGCAGGATGTGCAGATGTGTATGACCCCCCCTCCTCCCCTCCCTTTCCTCTGTTCTTTTCTCCTGTCCTCCCTTCTCTTCTCCTCTCCACTCCTTTCCTCTTCTCTTCTCTCCTCCTCTCCCCTCCTATCCTCTCCTCCCTCACCTCTCCTCCCTACTCCTCTAATCTGTTCTCCCTCTGTGTCCCCTCATGAAAAGAGCTCAGTAACTCAGTGACAGGGCCCTCGTCTCTCCACTCACTCTGGGGGGTTGATCTCTCTCTCTCGCTGTGGGAGGAGGAGTGGAGGGGGGGATGACGAGAGGAATGCCACTGCTCTCCCACCACATCTGTATGCAGACTGCTCTCTTTCTCTCTCTGACCCTCTCCCTTTCCCTCAGTGGTGTGTGTGTGTGAGAGAGAGATGGCAACAGGATGCCAGAGCAGCGTGGTTTCTCTAACTGGGTCTGGTCCAGTCCAAACCTCGACCCATAGGACTCTGAAAGGTTCTCCTCTGCTCTTCCACACCACAAACATGTTTGTTTTACTATTTAATTGATTCCCAATCAAACTCCTATTTTCCTTAACCTAAACCTCTAACCCCTAACCCTAATTCTAACTCTAACCCTAATTCTAACCCTAATCCTAAACCTAACCCCTAAGCCTAAAATAGCGTTTTTCCTTGTGGGGCGAAATGTCCTCACTTGTCAGAATTGTCCTTGTCTTACTATCCTTTTGAGAACTTCTGGTCCCCACAAGGATAGTAAAAACACACACACACACACACACACTCTCCTCTCTCTACTCTCTCTCTCATCTCTCTCTACTCTCTCTCTCCTCTCTCTCTCTGCTGGGGGCTTGTCCTCCTTCACTGCTGCACTATGTAACACAGTAGACACAGTGACTTGTGACCCGAATGGAAAATGCCTATAGGGTAAAATATACACACGATAGCATGAAATCTAATGTTAGATTGAAAAAAGTGACAGGAGCAATACAATACTGTACATATAGAGAATATTGGTGTTAAACATGTGGTTCGTCCCGAATGGCACCCTATTCTCTGTGGGCCCTGGTCAAAAGTAGTGCACGAAATACGGAATAGGGTACCATTTGGGACGAAGCCACAGATTGAGAGAGCAGAGGAATTCCCTCCACTCGTAATTATGGTGAGAGGGAGTAGGAGAAGAGGATGAGTATGTAAGGGAGGGAGGGAGGGATGGAGGGAGCGAGGGCTCTTTAGTGTGTTATTGAGATGATGAGGTGCTGCGGGTTTCTCCTGCTAAACCCTCTAAATGTCATCCCATGTGGGAGTAACACACACACACACTCGCAGTAAGCTCTCCATCAACGTCTCTGGTGGCAAGAATCGAAAGTTATTAACAATTCTATACCGCAGTGCATCTGACTGACTGAGACAGACAGACGGAGGATCAACAGTCAGACAGACAGACAGACAGACAGACAGACAGACAGACAGACAGACAGACAGACAGACGGAGGATCAACAGTCAGTCAGACACTCACTCACTCAGACAGACAGACAGACAGACAGACGGAGGATCAACAGTCAGACAGACACTCACTCACTCAGACAGACAGACAGACAGAAAGAAAGAACAGTCATCAGACGCACACTCAGACAGACAGAGCAGTGACCGCCAGTTCACCCCATGTTCCACGGTCACCAGTCGCGTCATTCAGTTCCAGAGGGCTCAGACAGTCTAGCTGGTGTGTTACCGACCATGTGCTGATGTGGTACTACTACTACTACCATGCCCTGGGTCCCTGTCTATATCTATATCTCTGAGTCTCAGAGCTACGGATATGTCTTAAATGGCACCCTATTCCCTATATAGTGCACTACTTTTGACCAGAGCCTATAGGGTTCCCATAGGGCTCTGGCCAAAAGAAGTGTACTATGTAAGGAATAGGGTGCCATTTGGGATGCAGAACTAAGAATGTGTATCAACCAGAGAGGCTCAATTTGGTGGTTTGGTGGTTGGAAGCGAGCTGCTGTCATCCCAGCTCAGCTCCCTCTCCGTGACGCATCATCACTCTGCGCCAGAGCATGAGGACTTGCCTGACTGGTTACACTTCGTCTGTTTGCCCTGTAGTCATCATCTGTGTGTAGGGTGAAGTTGACTCTAGACGCTGATCTTGGGTCAGTTTAGCATTTTCCCCACTAATGGTTAATGTTAGGATTGGGGGAGGGGAAGCTGATCCTAGATCTGCACCCAGAGAACTTCAGCCCGGAGCAGTTTTCTTTACATTTACATTTACATTTTTACATTTACGTCATTTAGCAGACGCTCTTATCCAGAGCGACTTACAAATTGGTGCATTCACCCTATAACCAGTGGGATAACCACTTTACAATTTTTTTAAAAAATTTTTAAGGGGGGGGGGGGGGGGGGGGTAGAAGGATTACTTTATCCTATCCCAGGTATTCCTTAAAGAGGTGGGGTTTCAAATGTCTCCGGAAGGTGGTGAGTGACTCCGCTGTCCGGGCGTCGTGAGGGAGCTTGTTCCACCATTGGGGTGTCAGAGCAGCGAACAGTTTTGACTGGGCTGAGCGGGAACTATGCTTCCGCAGAGGAAGGGGAGCCAGCAGGCCAGAGGTGGATGAACGCAATGCCCTCGTTTGGGTGTAGGTACTGATCAGAGCCTGAAGGTACGGAGGTGCCGTTCCCCTCACAGCTCCATAGGCAAGCACCATGGTCTTGTAACAGATGCGAGCTTCAACTGGAAGCCAGTGGAGTGTGCGGAGGAGCGGGGTGACGTGAGAGAACTTGGGAAGGTTGAACACCAGACGGGCTGCGGCATTCTGGATGAGTTGTAGGGGTTTAATGGCACAGGCAGGGAGCCCAGCCAACAGCGAGTTGCAGTAATCCAGACGGGAGATGACAAGTGCCTGGATTAGGACCTGTGCCGCTTCCTGTGTAAGGCAGGGTCGTACTCTCCGAATGTTGTAGAGCATGAACCTGCAGGATCGGGTCACCGCCTTGATGTTAGCGGAGAACGACAGGGTATTGTCCAGGGTCACGCCAAGGCTCTTCGCACTCTGGGAGGAGGACACAACGGAGTTGTCAACCGTGATGGCGAGATCATGGAACGGGCAGTCCTTCCCCGGGAGGAAGAGCAGCTCCGTCTTGCCAAGGTTCAGCTTGAGGTGGTGATCCGTCATCCATACTGATATGTCTGCCAGACATGCAGAGATGCGATTCGCCACCTGGTTATCAGAAGGGGGAAAGGAGAAGATTAGTTGTGTATCGTCAGCGTAGCAATGATAGGAGAGGCCATGTGAGGATATGACAGAGCCAAGTGTATAGCGAGAATAGGAGAGGGCCTAGAACTGAGCCCTGGGGGACACCAGTGGTGAGAGCACGTGGTGCGGAGACAGCTTCTCGCCACGCCACTTGGTAGGAGCGACCGGTCAGGTAGGACGCAATCCAAGAGTGAGCCGCGCCGGAGATGCCCAGCTCGGAGAGGGTGGAGAGGAGGATCTGATGGTTACATGAATGCCACTTGGGGTTGTTTTTGAAGTAGTAGGAACACCTACTGTTTTGATAGTGTATAAACATGTATAAAGCTACCCACATAAATGCGTGTGTAGTGGATGGCTAAGTAAGCATCGTTACTGCCTTCCTTAGTAGAGGCTTGTAATAGTGTCGCCCATGGCCTACCACAACCATGAATTTGGTAAGCTAGTGGTTAGTACGCTAGCTTCCGGAGTACGTTGTGGTTGGGCTCGAATCCCGGGTCTGCCATGGCAAGGATGGACCACCTTATACTGCACATGCATTTGGAGTTTAAGAGTTTGCGTTTAGACTGTTTGAGGATCAGTGAACCAGACTCAAAGTCTCACTGTCTGACCAAAATCAGCTGTTTGTCAGGGGCCTATTTATAACCAATGCCTGGTCATTACTTTGTGGCTGTGTGCGTCCCAAATGGCACCTTATCCTCTATATAGTACACTACTTTTGACCAGGGCCCCAAGCTTTTGGTCTCAGACAGTTAGACTGAGTCTGGTTCTCACCAATCCTCAGGCATAGTCTGATTGTCATTTGGGACACAGACCCTGTCCAGCCAATGCTGTGAGAGAGCTACAGAGAGGGCTCAATTATGATGGAATGTAACTAAGGAAATGTTTGTATGACTTTGACTCATCTCAAATCCCTCCTCCTCCCTACAGCTACACGTCCTATCTACAGGACATCTGGTTCAACTTTGGTTCTCTCACGCTGTCAGATACACACGTTGAAATGTAGTTGTAATCGTAACAAGATACTTTTCCTTGTCGTTTTCGCCTCTATCTTTTCTTCTTCTCTCTTTCTCTCACTCTCCTGATGATCAGAGAAGCTCTGGCCATAGAGGAGATGGTCGACTTGTCTTTGTGGCGCCGGTAGACTGCGGTGTAGGGTGAAGTTGCCCCGAGACACTGATCTTGGGTCAGTTTAGCATTTCCCCCACTAATGGTTAAGGTTAGGATTAGGGTAGGGGAAGCTGATCCTAGATCTGTACCTAGGGGACGCTTCACCCCGGAGCACTGAGCATGGAGGCCCAGAATAGAAGCCATAGAATATATTGTTTTGGGTTTATGGCACTCCTTTCCCTCTATCTTCCCCTGTCTCTTAGACGAATGAATAGAATGTGGTGATGTCAGTAGGGCCGGGATGAGATGGCAGTCACACGTCTCTGATTAGACCTGCTTGAGGTGGTATGGGGGGGTATTTTGGGTCAGACATCACAAGTTATCTGAGGCTTGGGTCCCAGCTCCAGAGAGAAGAAGGAGAGAGATGATAGCTATCAGTTTGTCTATCTCAGCTCCTCCCCTCCCTGAGGAGCATGTCCTCAGTCTCCTACTGCTCAGAGATACTTAATTATCCACCTCCAAACACACACTGTACCCTGTGTGTGTGTGTGTGCGATAGTGTGCAAGTCTGTCTGTCTGTCCGTCCTTTTGTCTGAATGCATGTGTCTGATGTTGTTAGTGAGTATGTATTTGTGTTTTTACAATCCTGGATATAGTTTCCTGAAAATGTCTGACTTGTTAATCATTGTTCTGAGGGCAGCTAAATCTTTCATCATGTGCTTGTTTGTTGTGGTATTTCACTGGTCCTCTGGGTTCGTTAAATGGTGTGGCAGTGTCCCAATGGCACCCTATTCCCTACATAGTGCACTTCTCTTGACCAGAGCAACATGGGCCCTGGTCAAAAGTAGTGCACTATATAAGGGACAAGGTGCCATTTGGTACGCAGATGGTGTGTCTGTGTGCGTGGCCTTTGTCTGCATAGCAGGAAGTCATGTTTTAGCAGTCAGCAAGGTTAACTCTTTGATGACAGCGCTGTCACACACACACACACACATGCACAGAGAGACACACACACACACGCTGCTGCCTCTTAAACCACATGACGTGTGTGTCACAGAGCTGTGTCACCTACACCAGTGCCAACCCTGTTCCCATCCGATACTGTGTGACTGTGTGTCTCTATCTAATCTCTCTGGGCCACATCAACATTCTGTACTGGACCATGCTTCTGGCTCATCCTGATACACCATACCCTTCTCTCTAGTGTGTGTGTATCTGTGTGTGTGTCTGTGTGCCTGCCTCTCTGTCTGCCTGCACATGCAAGGCCAAGCTCCAGTACCCTCTACTCCGAGGCCCAGCAGTCATTTAGTTTCCCGAATTCCTGCCATTCCGAGTCCGACAAATCAAGCACTCTGCCAATTAAAGCTAGCATCTGTAGAACTAGTAGATCGTAACACATGGGGGAGAGTAGCTATTCCACTATTCCCCTTAGTCCCAGATTGCTTTGCAATATGAATGAGGCCTGTTGTTGCATATTGCATGCCAGCACTGCCATTTCCTTACATAAGCTGTGTTTTTGGAGAGGGGAACCCAAACAAGCTTATAAACCAGACCAACAGCGTGAGAGGGACTCAATCCCACACAAAGCAATTAGGGGAGTGACCACTGTCCATCTGCCTGCCTGCCACCATGTAAAACTGACCAATGGATTATTATGAACCAAAGCCCCAAAGGGCTCTTCAATCAGTGTCTGTCTGTCTGTACTGGCAGTGATGGTCCTTGCAGATCTGTCTGCTCTAGGTCTGTGTGGTGGTGGTCCATGCAGATATGACTGCTTTAGTTCTATGTGTGGTGGTGGTCCATGCAGATCTGTCTGCTCTAGATGTATGTGTGGTGGTGGTCCATGCAGATCTATCTGCTCTAGATGTATGTGTGGTGGTGGTCCATGCAGATCTGTCTGCTCTAGATGTATGTGTTGTGGTGGTCCATGCAGATCTGTCTGCTCTAGATGTATGTGTGGTGGTGGTCCATGCAGATCTGTCTGCTCTAGATGTATGTGTGGTGGTGGTCCATGCAGATCTGTCTGCTCTAGATGTATGTGGGGTGGTGGTCCATGCAGATCTGTCTGCTCTAGATGTATGTGTTGTGGTGGTCCATGCAGATCTGTCTGCTCTAGATGTATGTGGGGTGGTGGTCCATGCAGATCTGTCTGCTCTAGATGTATGTGTTGTGGTGGTCCATGCAGATCTGTCTGCTCTAGATGTATGTGGGGTGGTGGTCCATGCAGATCTGTCTGCTCTAGATGTATGTGGGGTGGTGGTCCATGCAGATCTGTCTGCTCTAGATGTATGTGTGGTGGTGGTCCATGCAGATCTGTCTGCTCTAGATGTATGTGGGGTGGTGGTCCATGCAGATCTGTCTGCTCTAGATGTATGTGTGGTGATGGTCCATGCAGATCTGTCTGCTCTAGATGTATGTGGGGTGGTGGTCCATGCAGATCTGTCTGCTCTAGGACTATGTGTGGTGGTGGTCCATGCAGATCTGTCTGCTCTAGATGTATGTGTGGTGGTGGTCCATGCAGATATGTCTGCTCTAGATGTATGTGTGGTGGTGGTCCATGCAGATCTGTCTGCTCTAGATGTATGTGTGGTGGTGGTCCATGCAGATCTGTCTGCTCTAGATGTATGTGTGGTGGTGGTCCATGCAGATCTGTCTGCTCTAGATGTATGTGTGGTGGTGGTCCATGCAGATCTATCTGCTCTAGATGTATGTGGGGTGGTGGTCCATGCAGATCTGTCTGCTCTAGATGTATGTGTGGTGGTGGTCCATGCAGATCTGTCTGCTCTAGATGTATGTGTGGTGGTGGTCCATGCAGATCTGTCTGCTCTAGATGTATGTGTGGTGGTGGTCCATGCAGATCTGTCTGCTCTAGATGTATGTGTGGTGGTGGTCCATGCAGATCTGTCTGCTCTAGATGTATGTGTGGTGGTGGCCTGTTTGTCTATCTGCCTGTCTGTCTGTCTGTCTGTTTGCTCAGTAGTGGATAGAGCAGCTGTGTCCCAGCTCTGTGAGGGAGAAACCAGACCATTACCTACATAGCTATACAGGCTCACTGGGACTGTGAAAACCGATGCCATTAATATAACAACCATTCTACCATCCCATCCAGCCTGGGTTGTATTCATTGGTGCACACCATAACAAAAAGTTTTGCAGCGGAAAACAAGTTCAGTTATTCCCTCCCTGTTTCAGTCCAATTTTATTTAGTTTGGTGCCTAATGAACATCACCCTGATGTCTTGTCCTTACCTTCAGTCAGGGGGCAAGGCTCTGCACTGGCACTTACAGGTCTTTTTTACAATGTTCATCCGCTTACACAAAGTCTGCATCCCAAATGACCCCCTATTCCATATTTAGTGCACTGCTTTTGTGACACATACACACACCCACTATGCCGTACATGGTTCCACTGTTACCAAAAGTAACACACTGTATAGGGAATAGGGTGCCAATTGGGACGCAGACAAAATATCACCTTGGCCTGAAGAGTAGTTAGTTGGTTCCTGTGCTATATGGCTGATGTACTGTAGAGTGTCAAAGTGGGTGAGTGTACTTGTCAAATCTCACGTCAACAGGATGTCGATCTGTGTCACAGAGAGTGTAGTGTGGATTTTGCAGATTCAGTCGTTTTGAATGAAGCGTGTAGCAAGGTGATTGTGCTTGCACTGTCTGTGTGCTCAGTCAATATCAATTTCAATTTGCCTGAATGGAATTACATATTGATACATTGCCAAAGCACAATGTTACATTAGAAAAAAAGTTACACTCACTGTTTCTTTATTTCTGTCTAACCTCTTTTCCCATGTTTCCCCCTCCTACTGACTGCTACTCCGAGACTGATGCTACACCCTCCAAATATTGACCTCCTCACAAATATGACACATACAGTACAGGAACCTGGGTAGGGTTATAACTGGAGCTCATAGATTCTTCCTGGACAGGTCATTGGGTCAGGTGTGATTACACTGAATAAATATCATCCCTTTGACCCTTTTCACACTACTTAGCCAAACAGTGCTGAGTCAAGAAGAGCTGTACTGGGCTGGCCTGGGTACACATCCACCATAGTTGCTGGAACCGTGCTTGAAATAACGATGTGAGAAGAAATATCCGAGCCCGCACTGTAAGGTTTGGGTCGGGTCGGCCCTATAGTGTGTAACAGTGGTTGTATCGGACTCTAGTGGGTGGCTATTGCTTATGTCGCTGTCAACAGTTTTTGTACGCCATTGAAAAGAATAGAGATGGGGATTATGGGAAATGAATGGCTCTTTGACTTGTGTTATGACTGAACCGCAGACTCACTCTGACATGTTTGGAACCATGTACGGCGTGGATATGTCTCTCCCCCTGAATGCCTCATTGAGGAAAGAGAGAAAGAGAGAGAAAGAGAGAGAAATAAAGGAGAGAAAAGAAGTGGCAGCAGAGAGAACTGGAGCTTGTCAGAGGTCAGAAATGACAGTGTTTTCCTTTTTTATTTTCATGGCTGAATCGCCCCAATGTTTGAACTCTGTGTGATCTCACTGGGGGGGACTGGTGCCATGCACAAGGATCTTAGCTGTGTGTGTGTGTGTGTGTATCTCCCCTGACCATATGAGTCTAGGGGTGTTTCTCAATATGCATACTACCGTGCTCCACACGCTCATGCTCCGAGTGCATTCTCCGACCACGTTCTCTTGAGTACGTCCTTGTGAGGACGAGAGTATGGAGAATGCATAAAACAATACATTTGAGAAGCACTCGCACTCCCCCTACTGTATTACCTCACGCTTCACCTCCCCATTCACTGAACCTTCTTCCAGCCAGGACAATTTCAACAATAGATGAAACAAGATATACACAAAGCAAACATTTTACTTCATAATTATCAGCTAGATATATGTGAATCTTAATAATCTAGCTAGCCAACTAGTTAAACATGCAAAAATGACCTAAAACTAATGTTATGCAAGGTAGATGTACATTTTTTGTGGGTAGCGACCAATTCTTTGTGGCTAGCTAGCTAGCCAGTTAGCCCTATTGACTTACTGTGGACTTACCCATTCACTGAACCGTCTTCCATCCAGGACAACAATGGCAATAGAGATGAAACAAGATATACACAAAGCAACCGTGTTACTTCATAACTATCAGCTAGCTATATGTAAATCGTAATAATGTAGCTAACCAGATAGTTTAACAGGCAAACATGACCTAAAACTAATATTATGCAATATACTGTAGATGTAAATTCTTCATGGCTATCTGGCTAGCTAATAGTACTAGTAGATAGCCAGTTAGCCCTATTGACTTATTATGGGCTTGGGATATACAGTACTTAGGCAGGTAAACATGCCAAAATTCACACAGCATGTATTTATTAACGTATCAATATAAAATATTGTAGTCAGGCAACATATGAGATGTAAATAGGCAAAATGTCATTCCGAAGTCAGAGTGTATTTTCTCTCGCTTCAGCTCAAATAATACCGCATTGATTTCAAGAAATGTAGCATAATTGTTACGTGGTTGCATCATATTTCTTTGCATACTTTCCGTTGAAGCTTGCATCGATGCATGCCTCAAAAATATGTACAAACTGAGTACGCATTCGAGAAGTGCCCTCCATGCTCCAATTTGCGTGCTCGGAGCACGCAAGTATGCCTTTTGAGAAACACCCTAGGTGTTTCTGTTAGTGTGTGTGTGTACCTCTCAATATCCCGTAGCTAGGCGCTCTAATCCCTGTTCGACGCTGCGTGTGTGTTTGTTTTAGGGGATGAACTCTGATGGCAGACTACCAAACCCAATGGGTAAAGAGGGGAAGGGGCGAGGGAGAGTGGAGAGAGAGACTTGAGCTGCATGGCATTGTGCTGGTGGAGCTTTACAATAGTCTGTATGGAGTGTGTTTAGAAGCTGTGGGCTCGCGCCATTCAGCCACTGCTGACCAGGCTATACTTCATTAAAGCTTAGCTTTCACCCCTGTCTGCCTGCCTGGACAAAACCCTATCCACTCTGTCTAGAGCACAGCCCCCCCGCCCCCCCCCCCCCCCCCCACACACACACACATGCACAGAGAGAGACACACATTCACACACTCCTGTCTCTGTCTCTCTCACGGACGGACGCACACACAGCCCCTTTCCCGCCCCTACCAGTTTTACATACACCCTGACTCCAAAAGATACCACAATCTAAAGAGGCTTTCTGGGGGATGGGGGGGAATCCATATCGGACTCCAAGAATAGCCCTTAAGACTGTTCTGCTTTGTATGCATCCTAAATGGCACCCTATTCCCTACATAGTGCACTACTTTTGACCAGGGCACCACTACTTTTAGATCTGCCCATAGGGCTCTGGTTGAAAGTGCACTATGTAGGGAACAGGGTGCATTTGGGACGTTGATGAGTGAGTTCTCTCTCCAGAGCGCTTAGGGCTTCGGGAGGGACTCGCTGCATTCCTGAGTGCAGTAGGAGGCCGGAGTATGCTGCTGGTCCTGCTGCTGCCATTACAGCTCCTCTGCTCTATGCATACTGAATGCACTAGCAGCTCAGCACCAGCACAGAGCACACACTCCGAGAGGGACACACAAACACATAAATGTGTATAGACACACACTCACACACACACAGGTTGAGCCCTGCTGCTCATTGTTGATTATACTCAGCAGAATTGCACAGTATAAAGACTCTGCTGATTGGACAGGGAGGGGAATTGTTCTGATTGGGCAGGGGCTAAAGAGGACTCTGCTGATTGGACAACGTCAACAGACCTCGCTCACAGCCCCTGTAGCTAAGACACCCAGGCCAAGGCCCCAACCAGTGACCCTGTGTGTGTGTGTGTGTGTGTTTGTGTGTGTGTGTGTGTGTGTGTGTGTGTGCCAGTCTCTCCGATGCCAACCTTTGCTGAGCCACAGGCTGCTGGTGTGGCAGGGTGGCAGAGTGATGGCAGGCAGGGCAGTGTCGGCAGTGCCAACAGCATTGGCACGCTGGATGAACATGAGTTGGCATAACAGCACATACATACTGATCAGCACACACAGCCCAGCTGGGATATGATTGTGTGTGTGTTTCCCAAAAGTATTTTCTTATGTAGCCTACATGTTGGAACAGGTGAACATGTCATAGAAGCACAGAAACTGTTAGAGAGGGCAGTGTTTCCCCAAGGGGGGAGAGGGTGCATTGCTGTCTCGGCATAAAAAAATGTACATCATATTTTTTGCAGCGGTGGCAATAATTAAGCCCTCTCTGCCCCCTGCCTGGGCAGAGAGAGTTCAACTGGGCTCGTGGTCCTTGTGTGTGTGAAGAGATGTGCGCCCCATCAAAACCCTAGCCCCCCTGGCCCGGCGCCAATGCCACTTCCAGCTGACAGACTCAGGGAGGTGCCACGCTGATGAACGCCCCCGGGGAAACAACGTCCCCCTCTACCCAGGCAAAATAAACAATAAGTAGAGAAAGGATCCGCTGACTTAAAAGGCAGAGGGAACAATAGAGAGAGAGATGAATAATGCTGTCACACTTCTGTGAACTGATATTATGTTGAGAGTCAGAGGGTTTTGTGTCTCTTCTACTCTGTTTGGGATTTGCACTCAGTCTCTGTGGCTCCATGCTGGCGGTGTGTGTGTGTAACTCTGGGCAGAGAGCTCAACGAGGATCTGTAAAAAGAATAAGAGAAAAGAAAGCGGGGGTGGAGGAGGAGGGGAGGGAGAGCAAGAGAGAATAATATATGTAAAAGAGAGGAACCATGAGGAAAAGTGCTCAGTGCAGCTGGGACCTCTATCCAGGCTTGGGACCTCTATCCAGGCTTGGGACCTCTATCCAGGCTTGGGACCTCTATCCAGGCTTGGGGCGTTGTGTGGGCGTTTTTAGGGCAGGAGTCTCGTAGAGTGTGTGGGGCTCTGTCAGGGTGTGAGGACATGGTCTATACTTTAGCCAGGATAGAGTATGTGTGTGTGTGTGTGGCTCATTTGGTCTGTACTGAAAGCTGGAGGCACTTATCCTAACTGTCCTGGGGACCACAGCCAGCTGTGTAAATGGATCAAATGGGAAATATTGTAATGTGTAACAACATGGATAAACGGCTATGCAAAGCAAATAAATGCTAATGCGTACGGCGGCGACGAGATCTCCATTATACCCATAATCCTAGTGGCATGTTGTATTCTTTCACATCACGTGTGTTGTTTTGGAACAATATGTCTGCGTCCCAAATGTCACCCAGGGTCCTGGTCAAAAGTAGTGTTCTGTGAAGGTAATCGGCTGTCATTTGGGATGAAGCCTATGACTTTCAGTATCAAGGTAATGAAGCTAGATTTGAGTGCATTAGCAGTGACACATACAGTAGATGTGCCTCCAAAGCTTTTCTCTCTCTCTCCTTCCCTCTCTCGTTCCCTGCCGTATTCCCAGGTGAATTCCCATTCAATCAGTACAGAGGATAACGCTTTAGCCATGCTACATCGTGCACTACTTTTGACCAGAACCCTATGGGAAACCCTATGGGCCCTGGTCAAAAGTAGTGCACTATAAAGGAAACAGGGTGGCATTTGGGACGCAGATAGAGCTTGGCTTTCCTCGCCGACCCCTAACAGTCTGGTTCTCATTACCGTTCGGTTCTCCTGGATGGGAAAAGACAAAGCGCACAGCAGCATTGTGCTCGCGAGTCGTTCCCTGCTACTTGTTGTACTTGTAAAAGCTCCTTCTGCTACTTCTTACCTCTACTGTTGTTGTATACATGTACATTTCTTTTGACATTTTAGTCGTTTAGCAGACTTATCCAGCGCGACTTACAGGAGCAATTAGGGTTAAGTGCCTTGCTCAAGGGCACATCGACAGATTTGTATCTAGCCGGCTTGGGGATTCCAACCAGCGACCTTTCGTTTACTGGCCCAACGCTCTTAACCGCTAAGCTACCTGCCTGTTGTTGTTGTTGATGTTGTACTATACTGTAGTTAGTTGCTCTGCCGCAGTTGTTATCAGATAATTGAACTCTAGTTGTTGTTGTTGTTTTCAGCTTAGTTGTTGTTGTTCTAAGACAAGTTGTAACTGTGGTTGTCATTTGTTATACTGCTGATAAAACAGTAGTTATTGCTGTAGCGGTGCAGTCCAGTAGTGGTCACTGTAGTGTTGATCGTTGCAGTAGCGCTAGTCTCCAGACCCCTAGCTGCACTGAGTAACAGGCAAGTCTGTCCCAGGTAGGGGGTAGGAGGTCTGCTCTGCACTGTGGATCTGGCCTGCGTCCCAAATGGCATCCTATTACCTATAAAGTAGGTCACAGGTAGTGCACTAAATAGGTAATAGGGTGCATATTTGGGTCTGGGTCCCACTGGTACTGTAAAGTAGGTCAGAGGAGCAGAGAGGAAAGAGGGGCTGAGTTTGGACCGAGCCCCTGTTCCGACCCCCCCCCCCCCACCCCCGCATTTCCCCTGTTCTCTATTTTTGGCCTCCACGCCCCTTCCATTCTGTACCCCATGTCTCCCAACATGCTCTACATTGGCCTCTTTGTCTTCCTGCTACCAGCTGATTAGCGGGGAACATGGCATAAGTTTAGATCCATAGAATAAACATTTAACTCCATGTCGGATTGAGAAAGAGAGGGTGAGGGGGGAGAGAGAGAAGCTGAGATTTATATGAGAGATGGGGGGGGGGGGGAGAAAGAAGTAAAGAAAAGAGAGAGTTAGTACAGTGAAGTGAAGACAGGGCCTTGTAATCTGTGTGAGCTGTGTGTTGTGTGATTCCAGCAGGGTCGGGTGAGGAGGAGGGGAGGGGAGGGGAGGGAAGGGGGGTGAACTGCCACGTGGGTGGATTCATTAATGAGACCCTGCCTTCTTTCTGACAGTAGGGTTTGTGTGTCTGCTCCGCCGCTGGCTTTCTGTTTCTGATTCCCTCTCTGAGATCCAGTGGTACGTCCCATATGGCACCCTATTCCCTATATAGTGGACTACTTTTTTCTAGGGCCCATAGGGAATAGATAGCTATTCGGGACACAGCCCCAGTGGTGCTGATCTGATCACAGCACTGAGCTGGGCTGAGCTGTACTAGGTTGGGTTTACATAACCCCTCAGTGAACTCATACATGGCTAATGTCTTCATGCTTACCATGGGGCAGACAGACAGACAGGTAGACAGACAGGGAGACAAACAGACGTGGTTGTGATCCCTGCCTGTCTGCTTCTCAGATCAACACCTCGTCACTACACTACCACCACCTTCCAGCCTTATGTATTGACCAGGTTTGCTTTCCTCTCCTCTTTTCCTTCTGATGATTGTGATCTGTGGTTCTCTCCCTCTCCTTCTCCCCCCTGGAGGACAGCTGGGCTGGGGAAGGAGGGAGGGAGAGAGGGAGAGCGAGAGAGAGGGACGGACAGACAGAGAGAGAGGTTCACAGATCTAGGAGAAGGGAGGGGAGGAAGAGATTTGAGGGAGAGAGAGCGGAAACTTTTGACATCCTCTGTTTTCACCAAACCCCCTCCCCTGTTCCTCTGTTACCCCCTGCCCAGGACCTTAATTCTCCACTCGACACTTTAATAGTTTCCTTCCATAAACAAACGCTCAGCGAGTTCCCTGATATACATCTCTAGGTTAGGGCGCCACCTGGAGGGCATTACAGAGAGGCTGGTTTATCTGATGTACACGCATGCCCACACACACACAACCACACGCACACACACCAGGTTTGTACATCTATCACACATGCATTCAAAGGCTCCTTAGAGTAAACACACATATAAACAGTGATTTACAATCAGTGCTATTATGTCACTCACACACACACACACACACACACACATATTACACTCACAAAAAAAGTATTGATCTGTGCACTCCGCTGTTGTATTGTGGGCTCAGCACTAGATGGCAATGGCAGAGTACTGTACTGACTGTACAGTACTGTAGACCCCAGATCACTACAACCTTCCCCTTTCTGACCTCTTCTTGCAGAGCAGCTATAGTTTGTTATACACCCCAGTCATCACTGTTACAGGCTGGCTTCAAGTCAGAGTCAAACCTCTCTACAATGTTTTACCATTGACATATGAGGGAATACAGTATGTTCCAGAGAAAAATACAACTTTCTCTGTAAAGGAAAGAAAGAGGGTAGAGAAAGAAGAAGCGGTGCAGTACAAAAGAGAGATAGAGAGAGAGACGTCTGTTCAACTGGAAAGGCTATCTTCCTGTTTTATTCAAGGCTCTGTTTCAGAGAAACGGGCGAATTGTGCTATATCCGGTAATAGAGGTTTTACCGAGAACATGTTGTGATTGTAGGGGAGGAAGGCTGTGGGTTTGAAGAGCTCACGTTCCTCATACCAGTGACTACATCGACTCTGTAGAGCAGAGGTTTGTGTGTGTGTATGTGTGACCTGTGTCCGTGTGGGGGGGGTGTGTGTGTCTGTGACCTGTGTCCGTGTGGGTGTGTGTGTCCGTGTGTGTGTGTGTATGTGTGTGTGTCCCTCTCACCACAACCTGTCAACACCTCACCATGCACAACAGAAAGTAGTTCCGTTTGTGGTGCAGAACAGCAGCCAGCAGCAGTGTTTAAGCAGGCTGAGAAGTTACAGGTTTCAACCTTCTTTGACTTTAAGTAAAACCTAACTTGAACTCAAAGTTAAACTGAAAATCAACCTCAAACTTAAACTCAAACATAACTTGTGGAAAGTAAGCTCTTATCTTCCACTCTGTTAATGGTGTCACAAATTGCTCCCGTGTGGCTCAGTTTGTAGAGAATGGTGCTTGCAAGGGTCGTGGGTTCGATTTCCACTGGGGCCACCCATCTGTAAAATGTATGCACGCATTACTGTACATTGCTTTGGATAAAAGCATCTTCAAAATGGCATATATTATGAGTATGCTACTGTTATAATAATACTATTACAGTATTCCACTATATTATGTGTTAAAGACATTATCTAAGCAAATACTTTACAAAGTAAACATACTCGAGCGACAGGGAGAGAGAGGGATGGAGAGAGAGGGATGGAGAGAGAGTGAGGGAGAGTGAAGGAGAGAGAGTGAGTTGATATGGAGAAAGAGTAGGAGCAAGGGAAAGCGAGAGAGAGAGAAGGAGGGCAAGAGAGCGAGTGGAAGAGAGAGAGAGAGAGAAAGAGGACGAAAGTGAGAGTGAGAGCACGACCTTTTGTGCCTCTGCTGTGCCCCGTCAGATACTCAGGGGCAAATGCAGAAGTTTGCTGCTGGTAATTCCCAGCTCTGAATGACAGTGTCCTGTTGCGGTCGTCATGACAACGGCGGAATGTTTTCACCATGTAAATCCCAGCCCCCTTCACCACATCAAACCACCGTGGGATGACTCACACACACTGGCTTTGTGTTCCAAATGGCACCATATGCACTACATAGTGCACTGCTTTTGTCAAAAGTAGTGCACTATACAGTATAGGGAATAGGGTGCCATTTGGGACACATCCTGGAGCTTAATGTCATTGCAGAGCATTGAGTCTATAGACTGCAGCCATGGTTGCCATGTTTGTGGTTTTCCCGCCAAATTGGACTACTTTTAAAACTATGTCGCAGGCGAAAATGTATTGGTCGCGGGTGGCGTATTTTTGGGCTACTTCTAAATTGCACCGCGGCCGCAATGGCATTTCTCTTAAAATATGTATATACATATATTTCACTGTGACCTGCTGCTGCTGACTATCAGGCAGTGAGCAGGCTGTGAGTGAGTGAGTGAATGGTGGGGAGGGGGAGGGCCGGAGGGGTGTGTGTGCTTTGAGCACTGGTTGAGAGAATGCTGCAACAGAGGCAGCTGAGTCACGGAAACAGAGCATCGTGACAACTTTTTACCAGTAGTAGGTAGGTTATTTAGATTGGTCATTATGGACACAATCTTTTTCCATAAAACGTATTAACATGCTAGAACTGATATAAGAGCGACAAAACATTGGAAAATGACTTTAGGCGCACTGGAGTTCTTTAAAACACCTCTGAGTGAATTTATTTAAAGTAAACTGCATTCTAATGTCGACTTTTCTTATGGATAACCGTATCAAACGAAGGGTTTTACTTATGTTCAGTTCTAGGGTCTAGAGCGCTGCGCGAGTGGAAATTTGAAATGGAAGTCACGAAACTTCCTTGCGTACTTCTGTTATGGTAAAAAATCCACAATGAAAATGACATTAAATGTGGAGAATGATAGGGTACATTTGCATCTGTTGGCTATCAAGTAGGCAATTAATTTCTATGCCATTGTAGGCTGCTGTAGCCTACCATTTTATACAATAAATATGTTGAAATTACGATATCACTGGAGTCATTGCAAATCAATTTGTGCCACTTGTGTAGTCTACCTGGAGCTGGCAAGCAAATTTAATAAATAGCCTATAACTCAGTTTGTTGTTGTAGCCTTGTGGTATTATGCAATTAATTAATGGCCATGTTTAGTTAATTAATTTGGAAGTTATCAATTGTGATTATGGTCACAGCTCTATTGCAAATGTATCATTCTCCACATTTAATGTCAGTTTCTGTCACGGTTCAGACAGACGACCAGAGGACCACAATTGCGTCACACCAGAAAGTTTATTAAACTTAAGGGAAAAGGGAAGTAGGGAGTGAATGAAGGCTCCAGGGGTAACAGGGATCCCGTCCAATGCGCTGGGTCTGTGCCCCCCCCAGTGGCAGCGATGCGTCCTATGAAGCCGGTGGTGGGTGGTCCAGAAGTCCTGGGGGGGGGAGACACAGACACAACAGGGCGGAATGAAACCAGGCAGCAGTACAGTTCAAGGGAAATCCAAAATACGTAGTAGCAAGGCAGAAGGCTGGTCAGAGTTACCGGGATTGAAGAGTAGTCAGGAGTCGTAATGGCAGAAGCAGGTCTGGATCTCCTGAGGCAGAAGAGTATCCAAAAAACAGGCAGGTCCGGGGTCACAAAACCAGGGTGAGCCAGAAGCGCGAGCAAACAGGTTCCGGGTGTGAGCTTTGCAGACGATCTGACACCGGAGAGCTGAAAGACAGGGCCTTAAATACTGGGAGAGGTAGTGGGTAATGCAGCGCAGCTGGCAGAGTAATTAGAGCAGAGCAGAGCAGGGACAGGTGGAGCTAGTTAGGCTGAGTAGAGAGAGTGGTGAGCAGAGTGGAAGAAAATTAAGGTGGTAACCCGGTGGAGTGAGAGGCCCATGACAGAACCCCCCCCCCAAGGGACGGCCCCAGAAGTCCCAAGAGCAACACCACGCCGGGCGGGAGGAGGGGAGCCGGAGGAGGGCTAGAACTCCTCCGAACGGTCCGAGTGAACGTCCTCATCCTCGGAGGAAGCCGGAGGGCCGTGGTCGGGAGATGGGACAGGTCCCGAGACAGGATCAGGCACAGGACAGGAAGCCGAGCGGGCCGGACGGTTAGGGACCCCTCTGGGGCGGCCCCTACGGATTGCAGGTTGATCAGGATGCCGTTGGTGGAAAGCGGTGATGAGAGTCCTATCCACAATCCGACTAGCTGGCACCCAGGTCCTTTCCTCAGGTCCATAGCCCTCCCAGTCAATGAGGTACTGGAGACCCCTACCCCTCCGTCTGGACCGAAGCAGGCGGCGGACGGTGTAAACTAGACCACCATCGACGAGCCGTGGAGGAGGAGGACCAGGCGCAGCAGGGACCAGCGGACTCTCATGGATGGGCTTAATCTTAGACACATGGAAAGTGGGGTGCACCCTCAGGGAATTAGGCAGTTGGAGCCGGACAGCAGTTGGGCTAATCACTCTTATGATAGGGAATGGGCCAATGAACCGAGGTGCCAGCTTCTGCGACTCCACCCTGAGTGGCAGGTTCTTCGATGACAACCACACCCTTTGACCAACATGGTAGGTGGGAGCAGGAATTCTCCGACGGTTGGCCCCGGTAGTGTAGCTGGCAACGGATCTGAGGAGTGTGGCTCGGGCTTGTGACCAGGTGCGGCGACATCGACGGGCAAAAGCAAGTGCAGATGGGCAAGTAACCTCCTCTTCCTGGCTGGCAAATAGAGGAGGCTGGTATCCATAAACACATTGGAAAGGGGACATACCGATGGCAGAGCAGGTCAGAGAATTGTGTGCGTACTCCACCCATGTCAATTGCTGCGACCAGGAGTGGGGGTTGCGTGAAGTCATGCATCGCAGTGCCTTCTCGAGCTCCTGATTAGCCCGCTCTGACTGCCCATTGGATTGGGGATGGAATCCGGAAGTCAGACTGACTGTGGCTCCCAGCAGGTGACAGAACTCCTTCCAAAAAGCGGAGGCGAATTGTGGACCACGGTCAGAAACTACATCCTTTGGCAGTCCGTGGATCCGGAAGACGTGTTCCAGGACCACCTGGGCGGTCTCCTTGGCGGTTGGGAGCTTGGGGAGGGGAATGAAGTGTGCCATCTTGCTGAAACGGTCAACGATGGTGAGAATGACGGTCATGCCACTTGAAGGGGGCAGCCCCGTGACAAAGTCAAGGGCGATGTGAGACCAGGGACGTCTGGGCACAGGCAGGGGCTGCAGCAATCCGGCTGGGGGCTGGCAGGACGACTTGTGTTGGTTGCAGATGGGGCAGGCTTGGACGAATTCCCGTACATCCTTCCTCAGAGAGGGCCACCAGAACCTCTGGGCGAGCAGGTTGTAAGTGCGGGTGGAGCCAGGGTGACAAGCTAGGCGGGAGTCATGTCCCCACTGAACGACCTGGGACCTCAGGTCTTCGGGGACAAAAAGGCGGTCAGCTGGGCAAGTGCTGGGACCTGGCTGGTTACGGAGAGCCTCCAGCACCTGTTCCTCAACAGCCCAGGTCAGAGCTGCAACGATGCAGGGACTTGGCAGAATCGACACAGGGTCCTTGGAGGGGGTGTCATCCTTCTGGAATTGACGGGAGAGGGCGTCTGGCTTGGTGTTGCGTGATCCAGGCCGGTATGACAGAGTGAAATTAAACCTGGTGAAGAACAGGGCCCAGCGGGACTGCCTGGAGTTCAACCGTTTGGCCGTGCGGATGTACTCCAAGTTCTTATGATCGGTCCAAACGAGAAATGGAATGGTGGACCCCTCCAGCCAGTGACGCCACTCCTCCAAGGCAAGCTTCACAGCCAGCAGCTCACGGTTCCCTATGTCGTAATTGCACTCAGAGGGGGACAACCGACGTGAGAAAAAGGCACAGGGATGGAGCTTCCTATCCTCCGCAGCCCACTGAGAAATCACAGCACCAACTCCCACATCCGAGGCGTCCACCTCCACAATGAATTGCCGGTCCACATCAGGCATCTGGAGGATGGGAGCGGAGGTGAACCTCACCTTGAGGGTACTGAAGGCTTTGTCGGCTGCTGGGGTCCAGGTGAAGGGTTGCTTGGTGCTGGTTAGAGCAGTGAGAGGGGCAGCAACGGTACTGTAGTTCCGGATAAACTTCCTATAGAAGTTAGCAAACCCCAGAAACTGTTGCAGCTTCTTTCTGTTCTCCGGAACTGGCCATGAAGTGACTGCTGATACTTTGGCAGGATCCATTTGGATACTTCCCTCTGCCACTATGTACCCCAGGAAGGCCACTGTCTTGACGTGAAACTCACATTTCTCTGCCTTGGCGTAGAGGGAATTCTCCAGAAGACGATGAAGGACTTGCTGGACATGGCGGGTGTGTTCAGACAGGTTTCTGGAGTAGATTAAGATGTCATCCAGGTAAACGAAGACAAACTTGTTTAACATGTCCCGCAGTACATCATTCACTAGAGCCTGGAACACAGCAGGAGCATTGGTGAGGCCAAAAGGCATAACCAGATACTCGTAGTGGCCTGTTGGTGTATTGAATGCGGTTTTCCATTCATCTCCCTCCCGGATCCGCACTAGGTGGTAAGCGTTTCTGAGATCCAACTTGGTAAAAACAGTGGCTCCCTGGAGCAACTCAAAAGCAGAGGTGAGCAGAGGCAGAGGGTAACGGTTTTTCACTGTGATGTCGTTGAGTCCCCTGTAGTCGATGCAGGGGCGAAGAGATCCGTCCTTCTTCCCCACAAAGAAGAAGCCAGCACCAGCAGGAGATGAAGATGAACGGATTAATCCTGCGGACAGAGAGCCATTGATGTAGTCCTCCATGGACTTTCTTTCAGGAGCAGACAACGAATAAAGACGACCCTTTGGAGGAGCTGTTCCAGGGAGGAGGTCGATGGCACAGTCGTACGGTCGGTGAGGGGGCAGAGATGTGGCTCTTGCTTTGTTAAACACCTCTCTGAGACCATGGTAGCATTCTGGGACATTGGAGAGGTCAGGAGCGGAGTTAGTAGGTACTGGCCGAGGGGGTAGTGCGGCAGCAAGCAGGCAGGTTCGGTGGCAGTCCTCTCCCCACTCCCTGATCACCCCGGTCACCCAGTCGAGCTGAGGGTTGTGCCGGCGGAGCCATGGGTAACCCAGGATGAGGGGTTGGCCTGGAGAGGGGAGCAGGTGAAACTGGATAGTTTCTTGATGGTTTCCGGACAGACCCATCGAGACCGGGGCCGTGACATGAGTGACCGATCCGAGTAAGTGTCCGTCCAGTGCCCGGGCAGGAATAGGAGGTGTCAAACGGAGGTTCTCCAGTCCCAGTTGGCGTGCCAGCTTGATGTCCATTATGTTGGCTTCGGCGCCAGAATCCACCAGAGCAGCCAGGGTGTGAGTTGAGTCAGAGAGGCGGAGGTGAACTTGCAGCAGGGGTTTGCGGTCGGAGGACTGGATGGTCATTGAACTCAACCGGACTCCCCCTATGCCCGGTGAGCTTCGGCCCTTTAAAGGGCAGGTTACCACACGATGTCCATCACCTCCACAATAGAGGCAGAGGTTTGAGGTGAAGCGGCGCTGGCGCTCTGCAGGAGTGAGGGAGGCTCGCCCAATCTCCATAGGCTCAGACTGATCAAGCTGACCTGGGTGAGTGGCAGTAGATGACAGGAGCCCAGTCGGATCTCTCCGAATGCCGGTAGTAGGTGGACCTTGGCGCCCCCTCTCACGACGACGGGTCTGTATCCTTCTGTCGATCCTGACAGTCAGTGCGATGGCTTCATCAAGAGTGGAAGGCAGTTCATGGGAGACCAACTCGTCCTTGATATAGTCAGCCAAACTATGGAAGAACGCGTCCACCAACGATGGTGTGTTCCAAGAACTTCGTCTAGCCAGGGTTCGGAAGTCGATGGAATGGTCTGCGACTGTACGTCTGCCTTGTCGAATACTGAACAGTTCACGAGACGCCTCTGCGGTGGGTGAATCCAGGTCAAACACCTTCAGCATCTCCTCAGCAAACAGGTCGAAGGTTGCACATGCGGGGGTTTGACGTTCGAACTCTGCTGTTCCCCAGAGTCGAGCTCGGCCCGTCAGGTGAGTGATGGCATACCCAACTTTAGCCCCCTCCGTGGCGAAGGTCCTTGGCTGCAAGGAGAACTGAAGTCGGCAGCTAGTCAGGAATGGCCGGACCTGGGTTGAATCGCCGTTGAACCGCTCGGGGTTTCCAATCTTGGGTTCCGGAGCAGCGGCTGCAATGACCGGGGCAGGTAACTCGGGGGCTGGGCTGGTGGGCAGACTGGCTGGGGTAAGGTTGGTGAGGAGTTGAATGATCATGGCGAGTTGTTGTTGCTGCTGCTGGAACTGCTGCTCATGCTCATCGGTTTCCATGTCGGGGAAAGTGTGCGCTGAGTCCATAATGGTCAGATCGTACTGTCACGGTTCAGACAGACGACCAGAGGACCACAATTGCGTCACACCAGAAAGTTTATTAAACTTAAGGGAAAAGGGAAGTAGGGAGTGAATGAAGGCTCCAGGGGTAACAGGGATCCCGTCCAATGCGCTGGGTCTGTGCCCCCCCCAGTGGCAGCGATGCGTCCTATGAAGCCGGTGGTGGGTGGTCCAGAAGTCCTGGGGGGGGGAGACACAGACACAACAGGGCGGAATGAAACCAGGCAGCAGTACAGTTCAAGGGAAATCCAAAATACGTAGTAGCAAGGCAGAAGGCTGGTCAGAGTTACCGGGATTGAAGAGTAGTCAGGAGTCGTAATGGCAGAAGCAGGTCTGGATCTCCTGAGGCAGAAGAGTATCCAAAAAACAGGCAGGTCCGGGGTCACAAAACCAGGGTGAGCCAGAAGCGCGAGCAAACAGGTTCCGGGTGTGAGCTTTGCAGACGATCTGACACCGGAGAGCTGAAAGACAGGGCCTTAAATACTGGGAGAGGTAGTGGGTAATGCAGCGCAGCTGGCAGAGTAATTAGAGCAGAGCAGAGCAGGGACAGGTGGAGCTAGTTAGGCTGAGTAGAGAGAGTGGTGAGCAGAGTGGAAGAAAATTAAGGTGGTAACCCGGTGGAGTGAGAGGCCCATGACAGTTTCATTGTGGACTTTTCCCTGAAATCAGATGTTGACCTATCAGGGGCTATAGGCTATCTGTATCTAGCTCAGCAAACCATGGGAAAGTTGAATTGCAATTATAAACTCAGGTTTTAGTTAATAGCCTATGCCTATTGAAAAAATAAGTCAATCTCACAAATAGGCCACTTATAACGGTTTATAGTCTTAACATCTGGCATATAATAACGGCACAATTGCCAGAAAATAGCCTAAGATTCTTTTTTTGAAGTTTGTCCAAGTGTTTCTTGCACAGAGATTTCGAGATCCTCTGTCCAACTTTCATCACTTAAACTCTCCAGTCGGGTTTACCTATAGTTATGCACTTGTGCAAACAGGATTTATTTACAATTATAAACTGGGTGGTTTGAGCCCTGAATGCTGATTGGTTGAAAGCCATGGTATATCAGACCATATAACACGGGAATGACAAAAAAAAGCATTTTTACTGATCTAATTACGTTGGTAACCAGTTTATAATAGCAATAAGGCACTTCAGGGGTTTGTGGTATATTGGCCATATACCACACCTCCTCGAGCATTATTGCTTAGTCATAGCAGTATTTACTCTTGCGACATATTCTTAAACTCTTAAACTTAATTTGCGCGATAACGTTATGTAAAAAAAGGGTTTATTTGGTAAATGCTGCGAAAATTTTTAGTTGTTGCTAGTTTTCAGGCCTTGTGGGCGGGTTTTCAGAGGTCATTGGGCTATACATTTTAGCTAGACCTGGCAACCCTGAGTGGGCCAATCAGGGCCTACCATTCACTGCAACCACACAATAAAATGCTGGGTTAAAAACAACCCAGCGTTGGGTTAATAGAGGACAGAAGACACGTTGAGTTATATTTGACCCAGCCAGTTGGGTCACTTAGTTGGGTTATTGAGCTATGATCCACCGGGTCAGTTCAGAAGACTGGAGGCATGGCTTAGTAGGGCCATGGCTTTCAGATAGTTATTTCTGGCCACCTGTGAGAGTAAATGTCATTCATGGCTTAGTTTTTACTCTGACATGCACTGTCAACTGAGGGACCTTATATAGACAGGTGTGTGTGCCTTTCCAAATCCTGTCCAATCAATTGAATTTACCACAGGTGGACTCCAATCAAGTTGTAGAAACATCTCAAGGATGATCAATGGAAACGGGATGCACCTGAGCTCAATTTCGAGTCTATAATAGTCTCATAGCAAACCTGTGTTTGCTTTATCATTATGGGGTATTGTGTGTAGATTGACAAACATTTTTTATTTAATCAATTTTAGAATATGGCTGTAACGTAACACAATGTGGAAAAAGGGAAGGGGTCTGAATGCTTTCCGAATGCACTGTACATTCTCTCTCTCTCTCACACACACACACACACACACACACACACACACACACACACACACACACACACAAACCCTCTCTCTCTCACTTACTTACTCATACACACACAGTACTGGTAACGACCATTCGGTCTGTGCAACCATTGGGCTGCACAGTCCAGTTAGTCTGGGAGGGCTTTGGTTATTGTGATTGTGCTGTGGAGCCAGGGCCGTTCCGGGCAGCTCTAACACGTTCAATCCACATTGGAGACAAGCTTGTTTCTATTCAACATGATGACTGATGTAATCCTCTCTCTGTGGTCCAGCCCTACTGGGAATCATATACAAGTTAAATCTTACACGTGCACACACACACGCACAAACTCACATTCACGCACACATGCAAGCTCACTCACACACATAAGCACACACGCACACTAACTCACTCAGCAGCAGTGGTTTATTTTCCTCATTGTTGATGATGTAAAGCTTGTTTCTATTCAACATGATGACAATGTAATCCTTTCTCTGTGGTCCAGCCCTACTGGGAATCATATACAAGTTAACCCTTACACACGTACACACACACACACGCACAAACTCACATTCACACACACATGCAAGCTCACTCACACACACGCTAACTCACTCAGCAGCGGTTGATTTTCCTCATTGTTGATGATGTTAAGCAGAGAGAGTCCAAGGGTGGAGAAGGGGAGGGAGGGAGAGAGGGAGAGAGGGAGAGAGACTCCTTATGCATTAGGGATGAGCAGTGTGTGTACGTACCGGTACTTCGTCAGGGGAAGTATCATTTGACATGATCCCTGTAAAGTCTTTGTCAAGCTAAAAAGCTCACATTACAGTGTTACTTATTGATGCTCCTTCTAACCCACACTAACACAAGGAGACAGGAACTATTATTTTAGCAGGTGACCTAAATCATACATTCGATAAGATTGACAGACGTAGTAATAAAAAAAGGAAAATCTAGAGAGCCTCCAAAGAGGCTGAAAAATGTCATCTCTACAAATAATTTACAGGACACCTGGAGATTACTATTCCCAACTACAAAATACTATTCATTTTTTTCTCAAAGTAAGAAAAGCTATTCAAGAATTTACTACATTTTTATTTCCAAAAATGCACTCAACAATTTACTGGATTCAAAAATTCATGATATAGTGATATCGGATCATTCTCCGGTATCATGCTTAATCACACCTATAAAAAATACACTTAGTGACAGAATTTGGAGAGTGAACAGAGTCCATCTTCTGGACCCAAAATGTATTAAATACGTAAATGATAAAATAAAACCCTTTACCATTACAAATGTAGACATAGAGGACAAAGAAAAGCTGATCCCCAATATAATATGGGATGCCTTTAAGGTGTACAATAGGGGAATGATAATCTCATACTTGGCTAAAGCTATATCAGAGTTTGATAAAAAAAAAAAAACATAACAAAAAAAACATTGCTATCCTAGAAAAAAGTTAAAGAGGAAAATACAATTTCTGAATTTAAGCAGGAATACTATGTTTTGCTTTGGAAAAGAGCCAACTACAGTGGTTTCTAAGTATTCACCCCCCTTGGCATTTTTCCTATTTTGTTGCCTTACAACCTGGAATTAAAATTGATTTTTTGGGGGTTGTATCATTTGATTTACATAACATGCCTACCACTTTGAAGATGCAAAATACATTTGTTTGTGAAACAAATAAGACAAAAAAAAAGAACTTGAGCGTGCATAACTATTCCCCCCCCCCCCCCCCCCCCCAAAGTCAATACTTTGTAGAGCCACCTTTTGCAGCAATTACAATTGCAAGTCTCTTGGGGTATGTCTCTATCAGCTTGGCACATCTAGCCACTGGGATTTTTGCCCATTCTTCAAGGCAAAACTGCTCCAGCTCCTTCAAGTTGGATGGGTTCCGCTGGTGTACAGCAATCTTTAAGTCATACCACAGATTCTCAATTGGATTGAGGTCTGGGCTTTGACTAGGCCATTCCAAGACATTTAAATGTTTCCCCTTACACCACTCGAGTGTTGCTTTAGCAGTATGCTTAGTGTCATTGTCCTGCTGGAAGGTCAACCTCCATCCCAGTCTCAAATCTCTGGAAGACTGAAACAGGTTTCCCTCAAGAATTTCCCTGTATTTAGCGCCATCCATCATTCCTTCAACTCTGACCAGTTTCCCAGTCCCTGCCGATGAAAACATCCCCACAGCATGATGCTGCCACCACCATGCTTCACTGTGGGGATGGTGTTCTCGGGGGATGAGAGGTGTTGGGTTTGCGCCAGACATAGCGTTTTCCTTGATGGCCAAAAAGCTCAATTTTAGTCTCATCTGACCAGAGTACCTTCTTCCATATGTTTGGGGAGTCTCCCACATGCCTTTTGGCGAACACCAAACGTGTTTGCTTATTTTTTTCTTCAAGCAATGGCTTTTTTTCTGGCCACTCTTCCGTAAAACCCAGCTCTGTGGAGTGTACGGCTTAAAGTAGTCCTATGGACAGATACTCCAATCTCCACTTTGCAGCTCCTTCAGGGTTATCTTTGGTCTCTTTGTTGCCTCTCTGATTAATGTCCTCCTTGCCTGGTCCGTGAGTTTTGGTGGGCGGCCCTCTCTTGGCAGGTTTGTTGTGGTGCCATATTCGTTCCATTTTTTAATAATGGATTTAATGGTGCTCCGTGTTTTTGATATTTTTTTCTAACCCAACCTGATCTGTACTTCTCCACAACTTTGTCCCTGACCTGTTTGGACAGCTCATTGGTCTTCATGGTGCCGCTTGCTTGGTGGTGCCCCTTGCTTAGTGGTGTTGCAGACTCTGGGGCCTTTCAGAACAGGTGTGTATATACTGAGATCATGATAGATCATGTGATACTATTTAACTAATTATGTGACTTCTGAATGTAATTGGTTGCAACAGATCTTATTTAGGGGCTTCATAGCAAAGGGGGTGAATACATATGCATGCACCACTTTTCCGTTATTTATTTTTTAGAATTTTTTGAAACAAGTAATTTTTTTCATTTCACTTCACCAATTTGGACTATTTTGTGAATGTCCATTACATGAAATCCAAATAATGTCACGATCGTCGAAAGGATTGGACCAATGCGCAGCGTGGAATGCGAACATCTTTTATTATTATTTCACCACACGAACAAAAACAACAAAACGATACGTGAAGTCCTTGGGTACATACACAAACCAACATGGAACAAGATACCACAACACAAATGCCAAACGACTACCTAAGTATGGTTCCCAATCAGAGACAACAAGCAACAGCTGATTCACGTTGCCTCTGATTGAGAACCACCCCGGCCAACATGGAAACACATAACATAGACTCTACACACCCTGGCTCAACATAAGAGTCCCCAGAGCCAGGGCGTGACAGTACCCCCCCCCAAAGGCGCGGACTGCGACCGCGCCAAACATAAACCGAACAGGATAGGGCCGGGTGGGCATTCCTCCTCGGAGGCGGATCCGGGCTTGACCACCACCCTCTAACAACCCCCCCGTAGCGCCCCTGGTCTGGTCTGGCCCCGCTGGCTGGAGTTGGACTGGACATCGGTGGAGCGGATTGCTTAGGCTCCGGTGTGGAGCAGCTGACGGTACCTGACCAGGCACCGGTGAAACGGGCACGGGCTGTGCCGGACTGACGACACGCACTACAGGCTTGGTGCGGGGAGCAGGGACGGGCCGGACCGGGCTGACGACGCGCACCATAGACTTGGTGCGGGAAGCAGGAACGGGCCGGACCGGGCTGGCGACGCGCACCACAGGCTTGGTGCGGGGAGCAGGAACAGGCCGGGCCGGGCTGGCGACGTGCACCATTGGCTTGGTGCGAGGGAAAGGAACAGGCCGGACCAGGCTGGCGACGCGCATCACAGGCTTTGTGCGAGGGACAGGAACAGGCCGGACCGCACTGGGAACACACACCACTGGCCTTATACGGGGATCAGGAATGGGCCGGACCGGACTGGCAACACACTTCAGTACCTCTCGCCGTGCCTCTACACTTTCCCTCCCTCTAATCACCAATGGCTCCCGTAACCCGGTGGTCTTCTCTCCTCGTCCACAAACTCGCCCTTTATCTGCCTCCAGCAGCCCTGTCGCCCATGCCATGTGCCCCCCCCTAAAAATGTATTGGGGGTGCCTCTCCCCCGTGGATATGCCCTCCATGGCTCTCGCCAGACTCTCCATCCTCTGCTCCCAAGTCCAACCTCTCTCCTCTTCACGCTGTTTGACCCAGTCGAGGTGGTATCTTCTGTCACGATCGTCGAAAGGATTGGACCAATGCGCAGCGTGGAATGCGAACATATTTTATTATTATTTCACCACACGAACAAAAACAACAAAACAATACGTGAAGTCCTTGGGTACATACACAAACCAACAAGGAACAAGATACCACACCACACAAATGCCAAACGACTACCTAAGTATGGTACCCAATCAGAGACAACAAGCAACAGCTGATTCACGTTGCCTCTGATTGAGAACCACCCCGGCCAACATGGAAACACATAACATAGACTCTACACACCCTGGCTCAACATAACAGAGTCCCCAGAGCCAGGGCGTGACAAATAAAAATCAATTTAAATTACAGGTTGTAATACAACAAAATAGGAAAAACGCCAAAGGGGATGAATACTTTTGCAAGGCACTGTATTTAATGGCAAATAAACCTGGTAAATATCTTGCAACTCTCACAAAACTAATACACAATAAACCAGTTATACATTTTTAAGACAAATATACAAATGCATTAATTAGAAATAACGACGTGGTTAATTACCATTTTTAAAGCTTCTATGAACATTTATATAAATCATAATTAAACAACAGTTGGATGGATACCATAGCCTTCTTAGACTCAACAACCCGGAAGCAATTTTCAGCAGACAAAAAATTATGATTAAAAACAGAGATCACCAAAACAATTACAGATATTGTTAGAACATTTACGCTGAGAAAAGCACCAGGAATGGATGGCTTTCCCAAATAATTATATTCAACATTTTGGGACAAAGTAGCGCCCCTATTTACAAAAATGACAGCACACATGTCACTCAATTCAGTACTTCCCAGTTCCATGTGTCAAACCGTTATTTCAGTTATATTAAAACCAGGAAAATCTAGAGAGTACCCTACTGATTATAGACCCATAAATTTAATAAACTGTGACAATAAAATAATACAGTGGGGGGAAAAAGTATTTAGTCAGCCACCAATTGTGCAAGTTCTCCCACTTCAAAAGATGAGAGAGGCCTGTAATTTTCATCATAGGTACACGTCAACTATGACAGAAAAAAATGAGGAGAAAAAGTGCAGAAAATCACATTGTAGGATTTTTTATGAATTTATTTGCAAATTATGGTGGAAAATTAGTATTTGGTCAATAACAAAAGTTTCTCAATACTTTGTTATATACCCTTTGTTGGCAATGACACAGGTCAAACGTTTTCTGTAAGTCTTCACAAGGTTTTCACACACTGTTGCTGGTATTTTGGCCCATTCCTCCATGCAGATCTCCTCTAGAGCAGTGATGTTTTGGGGCTGTCGCTGGGCAACATGGACTTTCAACTCCCTCCAAAGATTTTCTATGGGGTTGAGATTTGGAGACTGGCTAGGCCACTCCAGGACCTTGAAATGCTTCTTACGAAGCCACTCCTTCGTTACCCGGGCGGTGTGTTTGGGATCATTGTCATGCTGAAAGACCCAGCCACGTTTCATCTTCAATGCCCTTGCTGATGGAAGGAGGTTTTCACTCAAAATCTCACGATACATGGCCCCATTCATTCTTTCTTTTACACGGATCAGTCGTCCTGGTCCCTTTGCAGAAAAACAGCCCCAAAGCATGATGTTTCCACCCCCATGCTTCACAGTAGGTATGGTGTTCTTTGGATGCAACTCAGCATTCTTTGTCCTCCAAACACGACGAGTTGAGTTTTTACCAAAAAGTTCTATTTTGGTTTCATCTGACCATATGACATTCTCCCAATCCTCTTCTGGATCATCCAAATGCACTCTAGCAAACTTCAGACGGGCCTGGACATGTACTGGCTTAAGCAGGGGGACACGTCTGGCACTGCAGGATTTGAGTCCCTGGCGGCGTAGTGTGTTACTGATGGTAGGCTTTGTTACTTTGGTCCCAGCTCTCTGCAGGTCATTCACTAGGTCCCCCCGTGTGTTTCTGGGATTTTTGCTCACCGTTCTTGTGATCATTTTGACCCCACGGGGTGAGATCTTGCGTGGAGCCCCAGATCGAGGGAGATTATCAGTGGTCTTGTATGTCTTCCATTTCCTAATAATTGCTCCCACAGTTGATTTCTTCAAACCAAGCTGCTTACCTATTGCAGATTCAGTCTTCCCAGCCTGGTGCAGGTCTACAATTTTGTTTCTGGTGTCCTTTGACAGCTCTTTGGTCTTGGCCATAGTGGAGTTTGGAGTGTGACTGTTTGAGGTTGTGGACAGGTGTCTTTTATACTGATAACAAGTTCAAACAGGTGCCATTAATACAGGTAACGAGTGGAGGACAGAGGAGCCTCTTAAAGAAGAAGTTACAGGTCTGTGAGAGCCAGGAATCTTGCTTGTTTGTAGGTGACCAAATACTTATTTTCCACCATAATTTGCAAATAAATTCATTAAAAATCCTACAATGTGTTTTTCTGGAATTTTTTTCCTCAATTTGTCTGTCATAGTTGACGTGTACCTATGATGAAAATTACAGGCCTCTCTCATCTTTTTAAGTGGGAGAACTTGCACAATTGGTGGCTGACTAAATACTTGTTTTCCCCACTGTAACAAAGCTTATAAGCAATAGAATGGCAAAAGTATTACCAGACTTGATACATGTCAATCAAACAGGGTTTATTAAAAATAGACACTTACAAACAAATACAAGAACATGTTTCAGTTTAATACAATACGCAAAAAACAAGATATAGATTTATAATGAGAGATTAGAGAGGCCTGTAATCGGGGCGGCAGGTAGCTTAGTGGTTAAGAGCGTTGTGCCAGTAACCGAAAGGTCGCTGGTTCTAATCCCCGAGCCAACTAGGTGAAAAATCTGTCGATGTGCCCTTGAGCAAGGCACTTAACCCTAATTGCTCATGTAAGTCGCTCTGGATAAGAGCGTCTGCTAAATGACTAAAATGTAAAATGTAAATGTATCAATAATGGCGGTGGATGCAGAAAAGGCTTTCAACCGTCTTGAATGGCCTTTTCTATTCAAAACTTTGGAAACTTTACATTTTCCAGCTGAAATAATAAATTTAATAAAAATATTATATAAATGTCCTAAAGCAAAAATATATACAAATAATACATTATCTGATAAAATTGTTTTAGAAAGGGGCACAAGACAGGGATGTCCCCTCTCCCCCCTCCTGTTTGCACTGGCAATTGAACCACTCACAGAAAAAATTTGACAGGACCCAAATGTAACAGGTATCAGTATTGGTAAACATGAATTTAAGTTTGCAGATGTTCTCCTGATATACCTGACCAATATTGAAAACTCAATGCCCCGTTTTGTTAAAAATATTTTTAGAATACTCTAAAATCTCAGGACATAAAATTAACGTGGAAAAAACTAAATAATGGCAATAGGAAAAATAATAACTCACGCTCTACAGTAATCCTTTAAGTGTAACACAAAAAATATTAAATACTTAGGATGCTTAATAAGTGACAACAAATAAATAAAGATAACTTTATTCCATTACTTTACAATATGAAAGCAGATTTAATTAAATGGAATAATCTTCCCATGAATCTTACAAGTAGAATCAACCTCTTCAGAATGGCATGGCTCCGAAAGTTTTTGTATTTATTTTCGGTAATACCAATTACCCCACCGAAGACATTCTTTAAAAAAGTATACTCGGTCATAACAGACTTTATATGGGCAAGTAAAATTCATAGAATAAAAAGGAAAGTTTTACATCTTCCTAAGTCTGAGGGTGGTTTTGAACCTTCCATACTTGGAATTGTATCAACTCGCTACTCAGGACTTTTACTTGCGACATATATAGTTAAATGCACTAAAGAGGTATAATGGCTACATATTGAAGATGCGAATGCTCATCCCCAGAATATGTTTACATGTTTATTTTCAAAAGATAAAGCTAAGAACATTAATAACTTCATAGTTAAGAACACTATAACAATATGGAAGAACATTCTACAAGAACCAATGTCACTCCCTAGAAACACAACCTTATGGAACAATCCTTGGTTCGCTTTTCAGAAATTATCCACATGGAAAACTAAAGTCATAGAAACCGTAAATGACTTGGTAATAGGAAATACATTTATTTCCATGACAGCTTTAAAAAGCAATTTTGGATTGACCAATGTAGATATAGAATATTTTAGACATCAGAGCAATCTTGAGGGAATCCTATTTGAGTCAGAAAATGATATTTATATGATAGGTAAGCTATACAAAACCTTGCAGAGAGCCTATCCAACTGACAACCTCTTAGAAAAAAATATAAACTATTGGAAGATTAGAAAATAACTGATATTGGCACAAGATGGAGAGAATGTTGGAACAGTAAACGAAATTCACAAATTCGACAGCACATTGGCAGAGTCATGTCTGAAGTGTAAAACTACTAATGACTCAATAATTTATGCCTTCTGGGAATGTTATAAAGTCCAAAAATTATGGGTGGAGTTGGAAAGATGGCTGGCAGAAGTATTACAATGTAAATTGACTTGTAATTCGTCTGTCTGCATATTTCAAGACATGGCATATGAGGTTGCAGTGAGATACCCGATGGGTTGGACAATACTTTTCTCATCAATCATCTTAAAAAAACATATACCTAAAAACTGGAAATCAACCAATCCTCTGTCGTTCACGCAATTGAAAGGTAAAATGCTTTACTATCTAAACATTTAAAGTGTGTGGGCGATGGAGAGAAACAGAGTCGTGCAAAAAGTGATACAGGCGCTGGAGATAGGGGTGAGGGCTAGTGGGACTGGGCAGGAGTGATGTAGTTGATGGTTGTATGATGTTGTCGTTTTGTATTGTTTATAAAATATAAAATAAAATCTTATTTAAAAAAGGAAGGCATTGTAATGGTGTGTTTTGGGAGAGGTGTATGTGTGTTGCTGTCACACAGATGCTGAAGACCGTAATCATAGTCCTCTATGCACTATATAGAGCAGTGTTTCTGCATCCTGGTCCAGGGGACCCAAAGGGGTGCACATTTTAGTTTTTGCCCTCTGGCACCTGATTCCACTAATCAACTCTTCATTAAACCTTTGAATAGTGGAATCAGGTGTGTACTGCCAGAGGGAAAAAACTCAAATGTGCCCCTCTTTGGGTCCCCAGGATTAAGAAACACTGATGTAGGGAGGCTGTGGCCCAGTCCAAAAACAAACTCTAGACCCCTACTCTCTAGGCTTCTGCACATCATGGACAGTAAATCCAGAAGAATTGGATTGGTATATACAGCAAACTGGTTTTCTGCTGAGGAAGGAGAGGGAGAGGAGGAGGGGGCTCACCTCACACTTTGTGCTGGAGGAAAACTGATGAGATGTGAGTCTGTGGTTGGTATGTAGAGGAGCAATATACTGTATTATGCATTTTCTATATTCAGACTTTTTAACCCAGCACTTAGTGTAATATATTGTGATGTGGGGATAATAGCATTGCTTTCAAGTATTTCTGCCCTGTGATACAGTGTATCCCCACACCAGCAATCTATCTTATCAGGGAATTAGGATCACTTTTATGTATACAGTGAGTGCGTGCAAGTGTATTCTTGTCTGGACAGAGTTTAGATAGGAGCCAGACCTGGTTTATGGTGCTGCTTGGCATTTAATTTGAAAGTGCTAGAAAAGGAGAAAGGTCAAATTGGGTTGTTATAATCTGTAGAAGGCAGAACAGGGGAATTATAGCAGATTCCTGCAGTGTTTGCATGTGTGCTCTCAATATTGGTCAATAAGTTTGTGACTGCAGACTCCAGTCACAATGCTGAGCTCAAAGGTAGAGGGCAAAGCCAGGCTACGAAGTGACACAGAAACGCTAATCTTTTTGACCTGGGTCATATTCATTTGTGCACACCGTAGCAAAATGTTTTGCAATAGGAAAACGAAAAACAACCATTTCTTATTGGACAAATTCAGGTAGGTCCCTCCCTGTTTAGGCCCGTTTGCTTACGTTTGGTTCCTATTGAATATATCCCAGTCCTCATCTCATTAGACAGTGCACTTAACCATGAGATAGACATCTGTCTCCTCCAGGTAAACCCTGGGTAGACAGTCTGGCCCCCTGTATCAGACCCACCATCACAGGCCTGACTGGAAACACAGCAGGGCAGCAGCAGCAGACTCAACACAAGATAGCAAGGTAATAGCATCCTCATACAGTAAAATCCCTCAACCAAATCAGTGGCCTTAGGATTAGAGTGTCTTCCCTGAGATTGGAAGGTTGGGAGTTTGTTCCCCGGCCGAGTCATACCAAAGACAAAACAAAATTGACCTTGTGCCTCTGTACTTGCACTCAGTATTAAGGAGATGAATTGGGGTCAAGGCCCTGGGATAGACTAGCTTCCTGTCCAGGGGGTGTATTTGAATGTCAAGCTTCCTCACACTACAGAAACAGGAGGCTCCTGCCCTACGGCCATTCTCCTTCTCAGTGCCTCGTCTCTGTTGGTCCAATCAGTCATTTCTCTGGGTTATTTCTTTTTTCTTTTAAAGGGAGTGGGTCAGTCCCATTCCTCTCATATTTATTGGACAGGATAGAGGGGAAAGATAGGAGGAGAGAGTATGTTGAATAGCAGTTTACCAGATTCTAACCGATGCTGCAGCAGTATATATGTTCCAGAGGCAGCGGCTTAGACCGTTAGATCACCCTAGGCCATCCTTTCTGACTCTCAGGTGCCCAGTAAACTGTCTGTAACTGCTGGACAGATGTGATACCATGAGCTGTAATGAACTTGTAGAGAAATTTCACATGTGCTTCACTTTCCTCAATAGTCCTAAAACTCAACACGCACATGGTTATCCAACACTACAGCCTTCTTGCCCACCCCACCTCCAGAGGCACACGCTGTACCTCACACACACCGACTGACACCCCACCTCATAGAAACATGGGTCATGATCATTAGGGAACACAACGGAAACTGTTTTCAAATGTTTAAAAAGGAGTCCCTCCCTGTTTGTTTGTTTTCGTTTGAATCCTGGTAACCTATAATTACTGTAGTATACACGTCTCTCGCTCGCTCTCTGTTCTCCCCCCCCCCCCCCCCCCCTCTCTCTCCCCCCTCTCTCTCTCTCTCTCTCTCTCTCTCTCTCTCTGTCTCGCTCTCTGTCCTCTCTCCATCTCCTGCTCACACACTAGGGCTGTGGCGGCCATTACATTTTGTCCGCCGGTTATTGTCATGCAAAAGACAGCCGGTCTCATAGTAATTGACCTTTAATTAAGATAATCACGTATAATTGAACTTAGCTGAATAAAATAGAAAGGAAATTTGTCCCATTCCGGAGCAAGTGAGCATATGAAGTGGCTATGTTGAGCATAAAAGTGATCATTTGAAACAGGTCCTATATGCTAGATTTAGAGTTATTTGGCAACTTAAGTTGTGAATGATACAAATCTTAGAATGTCTTAGAAATCAAAACATATATGAACCGCATGATGCGACTATAGGCTATTGATTATTTGAGAAAGTCGCTAAAAAAGCTTGAGCTCTGTTCCTTGTCTCAGGCTGCACACTCTGTTCTCTCATCAAGTGATCCTATTTTCACCCATCAGACTATTCTCAATTTAATTTAGTCTCAAATTAGTTTCAATTTAGAATGGCCCATTATCAAATGGGCAGGAACAGGGGCAGAGCTGTATGCTGTCATCTGTATGCACTTGAATAGCGAATGGGGCCGCCGCTTTCCCATTAGTTCGTTTTTCAATCATGCTGGTAGGCTACCCGGTTATTTCACTCCAGACATCAACCACTGTTTGTGGAGCATGCAGCCTCTCGCTGCATGACAGGTGGTATTCCTCCCAAACTCTGTATGCCATCGGCTCTCCAACTCTGTTTCTGCAGCTACCCAGTGTTTAATTTGGGAAACCAAGTGAAATCTGTTTCGGAATATTGATAGTAACATGTTTTCACAGCAAAACATATTTAATTAAACTGTTGACAGCCCCTCTCTCTGCAAGCTCAAGAAAGGAATGAAGGAAAGAGAGGAGGAGAGGGAAACGCATAGTGTGGAGATATTCTGTAGCTAAAGGTAATGTGTAAGCCTATTATGAAAATATAAAAAATGCCCTATTACTGGGCTATTCAAAATCAAATACAAATTCACTATAATTGTAGGCTAACTCTGTAAGCCGCCCTGCACAATCAGTGAACCAACAGCATGGCCTATACGTTCTCTCCCAGACTCATGGACAGAAAGTTTGAAGCTCAGCATAAGGTAACCAGCCCATCCAGTATGCATAATAATACAGTCCACACTCAAAGGCGATTACTAGAATTTGTTTAATTTTGGAGTATAGGCTAGCTAGACCACATTTTTTTACCAATTGTGTATCCATCTTAAATCAGTTCATATGTTTTTCTGCCATACATAATATGTGGTAGACTATTTTAGTCATTATTTTAATTCCATTTTCTTTCTTCAGGCTTATTTATAGGCCTATGTGTATGCATAAGCTCTAATATGCTAGTATTTTGAATTAATCATCACCTTAGAAAGCGCTGTCTTTTTCATTGTGTTAGGCTTTGAAACAACATCCACAATGACCATGTTTTCCACTCAGTTTCAACCTGTTGTTGAACTTCTTTCAAATTGATCAATCACAGTGAGGTGAGTATTAAAAGCATGAGACTGTTTTGATGATATGTGTTGTGGTCCTCTGTAGCTCAGCTGGTAGAGCACGGCGCTCGTAACGCCAAGGTAGTGGGTTCGATCCCCGGGACCACCCATACACAAAAAATGTATGCACGCATGACTGTAAGTCGCTTTGGATAAAAGCGTCTGCTAAATGGCATATTATTATTATTATTTATTATTATAATGTGATTTTCGATTGCATTTGCATTGATGTCAGAGTGGTTAGAGGGACAATAGAGCACTGAGTACCAGGCCATTAGGACCTGATGGTCGTTAGTGAGTTGAGGACCACCAATGCATAAGAGGAGATTACCATGGAATTCTACTGCGGTCATGACTTCCGGTATGGCAGTAATATGGTCACCGCAACAGCCCTACTCACACCCTCTTTCTCTCTCCTCTCTCTCTCCTTACTCTGTCCTCTCTTTCTTTCTGTCTCCTATACTTATTCATCTCCGCTCACTCTCCCTTTTCTCCACTTCTTCCTTCTCTGTGTTATTATGCTTTTGGGTGCAGACTGCAGCGCTTTCGGTACCGCCAAGTGAGTGTACAGTATGAGCTAGATTTCAAACATTCTTAAGTGGGAGAGAGGGAGAGAAAGAAGTGCAGAGCGAGAGATAGTGTGTGGGGTAGGTGTCTGGTCTGGATAGTTGAATGACACTGAAACTGTAACACAGCTGGTGGTTTAGACACGGATTGACTTCCTGGCAATTCCTGGCAAATCCATCTCCCTCTCAATCATGGCAGAATATTTGTGTGAGTGTGTACAGTATGTGTGGAAGAGGGAGGGAGAGAGAGAGAGAGAGAGAGAGAGATCGAGTGCACGAGAACCCGAGGGAGCGGGCGAGACTGGGTGCTAAAGAGTGCGTGCCTGTGTGTGTTTTTGGCTGTCAGTTCTGGTCAGCTGACGGCCGTGGCTTGCTTCAATTGGAGGAGCTAGCTGTGTTCAGCTGCAGTGTAGGCAGATCAGATCAGTGTGGCGAGACAAGGCAGCCTCTGTCTGCTGCAGCCGGAGGGAGCCCATCGCTCAGCACTTAGCAGTGGGACTGCAGTACGGAGCAGGCAGGCAGGGCTGGAGCACCGGAGCTTTAGGACTGGAGCAGGGCTACAGGGGGAACCTGGGCTAACCTGGACTAGGCTGTAGCTTGGGTTTCCTGAACTTAGCTGCACTTAGCTCCATTAGGCTGGTCCAAGGTCCAGACTGCCAGGGACAGGGGGCCAGAGCTGGGTGGTGATCCCAGGGCAGAGGGCTCTGTTTGGGGTGACGTGGTTGGGTACCTGGGTATGGGCTGCTCGGCCAGCTTGGTGCTCCTCCAGGCCCTGCGTTCCGTGGGCCGGGCCAACTGTGCCCACATGTGCTCCCGCCAGGACCAGCTATCCCTGGACGTCCTGCCGCCCGGCGAGGGCCACGCCGCCTCCGGGGGAAGTAGAGCCCTCACCATCGTTGTTATGGTAACTAACATCAGACTTCTTCCTTTGTTGGGGGTGGTGGGGGGGGGGGGGGGGGTGTAAAAGGGCTAGAGGGAATCTGTTTGGGCTCCTTCTGTTTATGGATATGTTTGCCATGTGGTTTGCTCCCCTAGCTGTATGTTAGTGTGTCCTCTCTGTGTGTGTGTGTGTGTGTGTGCATAGGTGTGTGAAAGGAGCGAGGCATGATGAGATCAGAGCTGTGTGTTATTCCCTCTCAGCTGAGAGGAGAGGGGCAGAAACAGAAGCAGGGGGCTGGCAGGGGTATACAGGGAGAGAAGGGGGGTGGCTGGGGATCAGTGCTGAGGAATTTAGTTTCTGTGGGAAAAATGTGCCTCTTTGCTCATGGTTCGTCTAATAGGCTGCTGATAAGATGATGTGAGTGTTTGTCGAAGTCAATGGGTGAATGAATGACCAAATTAAGAAATGTAGGATATTGTACTAGACTGGCCAATATTCGTATGTTTCTGTCTGTGAGTGACAGCGATACTGATTGTGCAATACCATTTGGATCCATTATTAGGAGCAGTAGAGTGAAGTTGCCCCTATACGCTGCTCTTGGGTCAGTTTGGCATTTTCCCTACTAATGGTTACATTTACATTTACATTTTAGTCATTTAGCAGACGCTCTTATCCATTTTTATTTATTTTTCATACTGGAATCGAACCCACAACCCTGGCGTTGCAAACGCCATGCTCTACCAACTGAGCTACATCCCTGCTGGCCATTCCCTCCCCTACCCTGGACGACGCTGGGCCAATTGTGCGCCGCCCCATGGGTCTCCCGGTCGCGGCCGGCTACGACAGAGCCTGGACATTAAGGTTATGATTGGGGAGGGGAAGCTGGTCCAAGATCTGTACCTAGAAGAAGCTTCACCCCCAGAGTTTATTAAGACAGTGTTGAATGGTGACAACAATCCTGACTGCATCTGTATTTCAATGTCCCTGTCCGTCCGGCCGACCATCCATCTGCCTGGTCGTTGTAGGGCCAATCCCCCTCTCTGGGACAGGCGTCCATATAAGCCTTTGTTCCTGAGGGCTGCATGCATGGTGACATTGAAGAAGTGGAAAAATGCCAGGCTCATGTTGGCAGGGGTGTGAGCCATAAAGTTTGCATGCTGACTCAAACTGAATTCTTACACTGCTCTATCGTTCGCTACATACTTCAGTCTGCAATCATTTAAGTAGTTTGTGGTGACGTCAAAATGAGGGGTGTTGTACAAAACAAAGTCATCAGCGATGACATATAGATTGCAAAATAGTTGGGAAGAGATTTTTGACGTACCGATTCCATGGCAAAGTGTTTATGAATTGATACGCAAACGACGCTGGATTCAAAACGTTGAATTTTTCAATTTAAATTATTATATAGAATTCTTGCTACCAATAGAATGTTATTTATATGGGGGATACAATCTTCCCAGCTCTGCAGATTTTGCTGCGAAGAGACGGAATCATTAGATCATTTGTTTTGGTACTGTCCATTTGTAGCTTGTTTTTGGACAGGTCCAGGAATGGCTAAAGGATTGCAATATTTACCTGGAGCTAACCCTGCAGATAGCACTACTGGGTGATCTGAAAAGTAATAGTCAATCGATCAATAATATAATAATACTTTTAGCAAAAATGTTTATTTTCAATTTACGATCTGTAGAAACAATGAGAATAGAAAGGTTCAGAACTTTTGTAAAACATCACAGTACAGTTGAAAAATATATGGCAAATAGAAATCCAATATGGATGGTGTTAAGAGATAGATGGGAGGTGTTGAATGGAGCTGAAGGATGGGACTAATAACAACAACTAATATCAACAAGATAACTAATGTAAACCATACTGTGTCCATAATAAGTATATAGGTTATAGGTTGAGAGATTTTGTGAAAGAGCACAGTATGGCATATAGAAGCAAACCAGATGGACATCATGAAAATGATCGGAGGAAGTTCAGGAGTAAAAACAAACAAAATATAATTATTGTAGAATTTGACTGTGTCCATAAAATGTATATAGTATGTATGGGCTGGAAGTACAGGCCTAAGCGTTGTTGTTCACTAGTTTACTCCAATTGGGGAAGGGGTGGTGGGGTTGGAAAGTAATGAAGGGAAATATAATTTTAAAAAGGATATGTATGTATGTATGTATGTGTGTATGTGTGTATGTATGTGTGTGTACAGTGGGGAGAACAAGTATTTGATACACTGCTGATTTTGCAGGTTTTCCTACTTACAAAGCATGTAGAGGTCTGTAATTTCTATCATAGGTACACTTCAACTGTGAGAGACGGAATCTAAAACAACAATCCAGAAAATCACATTGTATGATTTTTAAGTAATTATTTTGCATTTTATTGCATGACATAAGTATTTGATCACCTACCAACCAGTAAGAATTCCGGCTCTCACAGACCTGTTAGTTTTTCTTTAAGAAGCCCTCCTGTTCTCCACTCATTACCTGTATTAACTGCACCTGTTTGAACTCGTTACCTGTATAAAATACATTTGTCCACACACTCAATCAAACAGACTCCAACCTCTCCACAATGGCCAAGACCAGAGAGCTGTGTAAGGACATCAGGGATAAAATTGTAGACCTGCACAAGGCTGGTATGGGCTACAGGACAATAGGCAAGCAGCTTGGTGAGAAGGCAACAACTGTTGGCGCAATTATTAGAAAATGGAAGAAGTTCAAGATGACGGTCAATCACCCTCGGTCTGGGGCTCCATGCAAGATCTCACCTCGTGGGGCATCAATGATCATGAGGAAGGTGAGGGATCAGCCCAGGATTTTGGCCCACTCCTCCATACAGACCTTCTCCAGATCCTTCAGGTTTCGGGGCTGTCGCTGGGCAATACGGACTTTCAGCTCCCATCAAACATTTTCTATTGGGTTCAGGTCTGGAGACTGGCTAGGCCACTCCAGGACCTTGAGATGCTTCTTACGGAGCCACTCCTTAGTTGCCCTGGCTGTGTGTTTCGGGTCGTTGTCATGCTGGAAGACCCAGCCACGACCCATCTTCAATGCTCTTACTGAGGGAAGGAGGTTGAGGGCCAAGATCTCGCGATACATGGCCCCATCCATCCTCCCCTCAATACGGTGCAGTCGTCCTGTCCCCTTTGCAGAAAAGCATCCCCAAAGAATGATGTTTCCACCTCCATGCTTCACGGTTGGGATGGTGTTCTTGGGGTTGTACTCATCCTTCTTCTTCCTCCAAACACGGCGAGTGGAGTTTAGACCAAAAAGCTCTATTTTTTGTCTCATCAGACCACATGACCTTCTCCCATTCCTCCTCTGGATCATCCAGATGGTCATTGGCAAACTTCAGACGGGCCTGGACATGCGCTGACTTGAGCAGGGGGACCTTGCGTGCGCTGCAGGATTTTAATCCATGACGGCGTAGCGTGTTACTAATGGTTTTCTTTTAGACTGGTCCCAGCTCTCTTCAGGTCATTGACCAAGTCCTGCCGCGTAGTTCTGGGCTGATCCCTCACCTTCCTCATGATCATTGATGCCCCACGAGGGCATCAACACACAGCCAGGGCAACTAAGGAGTGGCTCCGTAAGAAGCATCTCAAGGTCCTGGAGTGGCCTAGCCAGTCTCCAGACCTGAACCCAATAGAAAATGTTTGATGGGAGCTGAAAGTCCGTATTGCCCAGCGACAGCCCCGAAACCTGAAGGATCTGGAGAAGGTCTGTATGGAGGAGTGGGCCAAAATCCTGGGCTGATCCCTCACCTTCCTCATGATCATTGATGCCCCACGAGGTGAGATCTTGCATGGAGCCCCAGACCGAGGGTGATTGACCGTCATCTTGAACTTCTTCCATTTTCTAATAATTGCGCCAACAGTTGTTGCCTTCTCACCAAGCTGCTTGCCTATTGTCCTGTAGCCCATACCAGCCTTGTGCAGGTCTACAATTTTATCCCTGATGTCCTTACACAGCTCTCTGGTCTTGGCCATTGTGGAGAGGTTGGAGTCTGTTTGATTGAGTGTGTGGACAGGTGTCTTTTATACAGGTAACGAGTTCAAACAGGTGCAGTTAATACAGGTAATGAGTGGAGAACAGGAGGGCTTCTTAAAGAAAAACTAACAGGTCTGTGAGAGCCGGAATTCTTACTGGTTGGTAGGTGATCAAATACTTATGTAATGCAATAAAATGCAAATTAATAACTTAAAAATCATACAATGTGATTTTCTGGATATTTGTTTTAGATTCCGTCTCTCACAGTTGATAAAAATGACAGACCTCTACATGCTTTGTAAGTAGGAAAACCTGCAAAATCGGCAGTGTATCAAATACTTGTTCTCCCCACTGTATATGTATGTGTGTGTGTATATATATATATATATATATATATATATATATATATATATATATATATATATATATATATATATATATATATATATATATATATATATATATATATACATATACTGCTCAAGAAAATTAAGGGAACACTAAAATAACACATTCTAGATCTGAATGAATGAAATAATCTTATTAAATACTTTTTTCTTTACATAGTTGAATGTGCTGACAACAAAATCACACAAAAATGATCAATGGAAATCAAATGTATCAACCCATGGAGGTCTGGATTTGGAGTCACCCTCAAAATTAAAGTGGAAAACCACACTACAGGCTGATCCAACTTTGATGTAATGTCCTTAAAATAAGTCAAAATGAGGCTCAGTAGTGTGTGTGGCCTCCACGTGCCTGTATGACCTCCCTACAATGCCTGGGCATGCTCCTGATAAGGTGGCGGATGGTCTCCTGAGGGACTCCTCCCAGACCTGGACTAAAGCATCCGCCAACTCCTGGACAGTCTGTGGTGCAACGTGGCGTTGGTGGATGGAGCGAGACATGATGTCCCAGATGTGCTCAATTGGATTCAGGTCTGGGGAACGGGCGGGCCAGTCCATAGCATCAATGCCTTCCTCTTGCAGGAACTGCTGACACACTCCAGCCACATGAGGTCTTGCATTTGGAGGAACCCAGGGCCAACCGCACCAGCATATGGTCTCACAAGGGGTCTGAGGATCTCATCTCGGTACCTAATGGCAGTCAGGCTACCTCTGGCGAGCACATGGAGGGCTGTGCGGCCCCCCAAAGAAATGCCACCCCACACCATGACTGACCCACCGCCAAACCGGTCATGCTGGAGGATGTTGCAGGCAGCAGAACGTTCTCCACGGCGTCTCCAGACTTTGTCACGTCTGTCACATGTGCTCAGTGTGAACCTGCTTTCATCTGTGAAGAGCACAGGGCGCCAGTGGCGAATTTGCCAATCTTGGTGTTCTCTGGCAAATGCCAAACGTCCTGCACGGTGTTGGGCTGTAAGCACAACCCCCACCTGTGGACGTCGGGCCCTCATACCACCCTCATGGAGTCTGTTTCTGACCGTTTGAGCAGACACATGCACATTTGTGGCCTGCTGGAGGTCATTTTGCAGGGCTCTGGTAGTGCTCCTCCTGCTCCTCCTTGCACAAAGGCGGAGGTAGCAGTCCTGCTGCTGGGTTGTTGCCCTCCTACGGCCTCCTCCACGTCTCCTGATGTACTGGCCTGTCTCCTGGTAGCGCCTCCATGCTCTGGACACTACGCTAACAGACACAGCAAACCTTCTTGCCACAGCTCGCATTGATGTGCCATCCTGGATGAGCTGCACTACCTGAGCCACTTGTGTGGGTTGTAGACTCCGTCTCATGCTACCACTAGAGTGAAAGTACCGCCAGCATTCAAAAGTGACCAAAACATCAGCCAGGAAGCATAGGAACTGAGAAGCGGTCTGTGGTCACCACCTGCAAAACCAGTCCTTTATTGGGGGTGTCTTGCTAATTGCCTATAATTTCCACCTGTTGTCTATTCCATTTGCACAACAGCATGTGAAATGTATTGTCAATCAGTGTTGCTTCCTAAGTGGACAGTTTGATTTCACAGAAGTGTGATTGACTTGGAGTTACATTGTGTTGTTTAAGTGTTCCCTTAATTTTTTTTGAGCAGTGTGTGTATATATATATGCGAGGGGGTCAAAATGATCCCCCGTGGGGTCAAAATGATCACAAGAACGGTGAGCAAAAATCCCAGAACCACACGGGGGGACCTAGTGAATGACCTGCAGAGAGCTGGGAACAAAGTAACAAAGCCTACCATCAGTAACCCACTACGCCGCCAGGGACTCAAACCTGCAGTGCCAGACGTGTCCCCCTGCTTAAGCCAGTACATGTCCAGGCCCGTCTGAAGTTTGCTAGAGTGCATTTGGATGATCCAGAAGAGGATGGGGAGAATGTCATATGGTCAGATGAAACCAAAATAGAACTTTTTGGTAAAAACTCAACTAGTCGTGTTTGGAGGACAAAGAATGCTGAGTTGCATCCAAAGAACACCATACCTACTGTAAAGCATGGGGGTGGAAACAACATGCTTTGGGGCTGTTTTTCTGCAAAGGGACCAGGACGACTGATCCGTGTAAAGGAAAGAATGAATGGGGCCATGTATCGTGAGATTTTGAGTGAAAACCTCCTTCCATCAGCAAGGGCATTGAAGAGGAAACGTGGCTGGGTCTTTCAGCATGACAATGATCCCAAACACACCGCCCGGGCAATGAAGGAGTGGCTTCGTAAGAAGCATTTCAAGGTCCTGGAGTGGCCTAGCCAGTCTCCAGATCTCAACCCCATAGAAAATCTTTGGAGGGAGTTGAAAGTCCGTGTTGCCCAGCGACAGCCCCAAAACATCACTGCTCTAGAGGAGATCTGCATGGAGGAATGGGCCAAAATACCAGCAACAGTGTGTGAAAACCTTGTGAAGACTTACAGAAAACGTTTGACCTGTGTCATTGCCAACAAAGGGTATATAACAAAGTATTGAGAAACTTTTGTTATTGACCAAATACTTATTTTCCACCATAATTTGCAAATAAATTCATTACAAATCCTACAATGTGATTTTCTGGATTTTCTTTCCTCATTTTGTCTGTCATAGTTGATGTGTACCTATGATAAAATTACAGGCCTCTCTCATCTTTTTAAGTGGGAGAACTTGCACAATTGGTGGCTGACTAAATACTTTTTTTCCCCACTGTATATATGTCTTTCTCTCTCTATATGTCTCTCTATATATATGTCTCTCTCTATATATATGTCTCTCTCTATATATATGTCTCTCTCTCTCTGTCTCTCTCTCTCTTTCTCCCTCTCTTGTTCACACCCCTGTTTGATACGCAGTCGCTGCTAATTCTAAGGCCTGCACTCATTCTATTTTCATCCTGCACAGCTGCAGTTTACTGACAGAATCAGCTCAGGGGTGGTTGGAGAGAACGAGAGAAAAGAGGGAGAAAGGGGCTGTTTGGTGGGATATGGAAGTGAGTGAGGGTGGGTGGAGGGGAAAGAGGGAGGGATGGAAGCAGCCCAGACAGCTGAGGCGGAATACGAGGGGGGAATGAGGGAGGAAAGGAAGGAGAGATAGAGGGGTGGTTGGATGTTTGATGGGCTGCAGGTGTTTTAGCAGCTCTTTAAAGGACTTCATGGGCTGGTGTGTATCAGAGCCTGTTGATGATACACATTGATTGAGATTTTCTAAATATTTAGCAATTATGGAACTCAAAATAGTTTGAAATAAGGAGGATGAATTGTACTACTACTACTAGTAGTATGACTACTACTACTACTACTACTGATAGCATTACTACGATATGGGATCAATCAATGTGTCTTCTCTTACTGGAAGTTTAGAGGTATCAACCATTCATCGTACATTTGTGTGTGTGTGTGTGACACTGTTTCCCTGATCTGCCTGAGAAAAGTGGTCTGTGGTCTAACTGTAGCTAAGTGAATGAGAGGAGGGGGCTAGCTAGAGAGAAGACAGAGGGACATAACATATTGAGTGTGACACTCACTGTGTGTTTTCAGATATCACTGTACTCTCTCTCTCTCTCTCCATTAGATACAAGTTAGGTCCATCTGTATAGGGTCGTTCTAAATGAATTCAATCAATTTATGACCTTACCCTTTTTGATTTGAACAAAACTTTCCATACATTTTTGCCCATGGCAAAAGTGGTCAGAAAGTGACTTTTTGGACATGAATGCCAAAAGATTTAGGAGAAAGAGATGCTCAAAGTTGACCCATTTTGCAAACCCCACCCTACCATGAGACAGCCATGTTTTTATCATTGAAAAACATAAACGGTTGAGTTCGTTATCATTTGAAAGCTTACAAACAGGGTTGTGAAACTAATTTAGAATTTCTTGAAAAAATGTTCTAAAAACATTTTCTTTCTCACATACACTACATAACCAAAATTATGTGGACACGTGCTCGTCAAACATCTCATTCCAAAATCATATTAATACGGAGTTGGTGCGGGGACAGCCACAAGAGCATTAGTGAGTTTGGGCACTGATGTTGGGCAATTAGGCCTGGCTCGTAGTCGGAGTTCCAATTTATCCCAAAGGTATTTGATGGATTTGAGGTCAGGGCTCTGTGCAAGCCAGTCAAGTTCTTCCACACCGATCTTGACAAACCATTTCTGTATGGACCTTGCTTTGTGCGCGGGGGCATTGTCATGCTGAAACAGGAAAAGGACTTCCCCAAACTGTTGCCACAAAGTTGGAAGCACAGAATCGTCTAGAATGTCATTGTATGCTGTAGCGTTAAGATTTCCCTTCACTGGAAGTAAGGGGCCTAGCCCAAACCATGAAATACAGCCCCAGACCAAAGTTTCCTTTTGTATAACTTGTAGAAAATGCACTTTATGACACTGTCATGAAGCATTATGACCATTCTGTGTCACTTTACTTGGACTAAGAAAATACACTTTATGACACTGTCAAGAAGCATTATGACCACTTTCATGCCCTATTGTCAGTTATCAGTTAAAAAGAGGGTGTCTTGTCCTTCTCCTGCATTAAGTCTGCTCCTGCATTAATCAAAGTAATCAGCAACAGAGCATTGGGGTAGGTGCATGTCTGACATCAATGTGTGTGCAATTACAATGATAATTTAATATGGTACATTTAAAAAAGAAAATCTATAATATAAACATACTGTTGACACGTAGGCTATGGTGTAATGGAATGTTTTGCCTTGTGTGGTACGCTTTGTGGATTTTGACACTATAATGTAGGTGCCATAACCAGCTATAACATGACTAATGTGGTAGGTTTTGTGAGTTTTTATACACTCTTATGTACAGTAGGTGTCATAACCAACCATAAAATAATGCAATATATATCACAACAGGTCTATAAAAGACAAAGCCCCGGGGCCTATGATTTCTTCATCTGGCCCTGGGAATAGGGTGCTATTTAGGACTTAACCCTTGTCTCCTCTCTCTCATTCAGTGTCTGTCAAAGACTCTTCCTGTGACCCCTCTGTATCATTCTCCTCATGTGTTGGTTTGCGTGTCAAACTCATGCTGCGTTACAGCTTTAAACTCTTCTGCCATAGTGGTGTATTTCTGGTGCTTTTCCCTGGTGTTGCATTGACCACCAATCGATTGCATTTTCTCCTCTTTTTAAATGATCAATAACATACAAAGATTTTACAGTAGCTAATGTAATCAGGTTAACAGCACTCAGACAGGTTGCTTCCCAAATGGCACCCTATTCCTTATGTAGTGCACACATTTTGACACAGCCCTATGAGCCCTGGTAAAAAGTGCAGTATGTAGGGAATAGGATGCCGTTTGGGACATGGGGGGGGGGGGGGCGTTCGTGCTTGTATATATTTATGTATGCTAAATAACTAAAATGTAAACGTGTGTCCTTGCGTGCACCTATTGGCCTTTGTTTATAAATGCCCCCCTTTTCTGGAAAATAAAGGAAGTTGTAGTTCACACACCGGATACGCACACATATACAGTGGGGAGAACTAGTATTTGATACACTGCCGATTTTGCAGGTTTTCCTACTTACAAAGCATGTAGAGGTCTGTAATTTTTATCATAGGTACACTTCAACTGTGAGAGACGGAATCTAAAACAAAAATCCAGAAAATCACATTGTATGATTTTTAAGTAATTCATTTGCATTTTTTTGCATGACATAAGTATTTGATACATCAGAAAAGCAGAACTTAATATTTGGTACATAAACCTTTGTTTGCAATTACAGAGATCATACGTTTCCTGTAGGTCTTGACCAGGTTTGCACACACTGCAGCCGGGATTTTGGCCCACTCCTCCATACAGACCTTCTCCAGATCCTTCAGGTTTTGGGGCTGTCGCTGGGCAATACGGACTTTCAGCTTCCTCCAAAGATGTTCTATTGAGTTCAGGTCTGGAGACTGGCTAGGCCACTCCAGGACCTTGAGATGCTTCTTACGGAGCCACTCCTTAGTTGCCCTGGCTGTGTGTTTTGGGTCATTGTCATGCTGGAAGACCCAGCCACGACCCATCTTCAATGCTCTTACTGAGGGAAGGAGGTTGTTGGCCAAGATCTCGCGATACATGGCCCCATCCATCCTCCCCTCAATACGGTGCAGTCGTCCTGTCCCCTTTGCAGAAAAGCATCCCCAAAGAATGATGTTTCCACCTCCATGCTTCACGGTTGGGATGGTGTTCTTGGGGTTGTACTCATCCTTCTTCTTCCTCCAAACACGGCGAGTGGAGTTTAGATCAAAAAGCTCTATTTTTGTCTCATCAGACCACATGACCTTCTCACATTCCTCCTCTGGATCATCCAGATGGTCATTGGCAAACTTCAGATGGGTCTAGACATGCGCTGGCTTGAGCAGGGGGACCTTGCGTGCGCTGCAGGATTTTAATCCATGACGGCGTAGTGTGTTACTAATGGTTTTCTTTGAGACTGTGGTCCCAGCTCTCTTCAGGTCATTGACCAGGTCCTGCCATGTAGTTCTGGGCTGATCCCTCACCTTTCTCACGATCATTGATGCCCCACGATGTGAGATCTTGCATGGAGCCCCAGACCGAGGGTGTTTGACCGTCATCTTGAACTTCTTCCATTTTCTAATAATTGCGCCAACAGGTGTTGCCTTCTCACCAAGCTGCTTGCCTTTTGTCCTGTAGCCCATCCCAGCCTTGTGCAGGTCTACAATTGTATCCCTGATGTCCTTACACAGCTCTCTGGTCTTGGCCATTGTGGAGAGCTTGGAGTCTGTTTGATTGAGTGTGTGGACAGGTGTCTTTTATACTGGTAATGAGTTCAAACAGGTGCAGTTAATACAGGTAATGAGTGGAGAACAGGAGGGCTTCTTAAAGAAAAACTAACATGTCTGTGAGAGCCGGAATTCTTACTGGTTGGTAGGTGATCAAATACTTATGTCATGCAATAAAATGCAAATTAATTACTTAAAAATCATACAATGTGATTTTCTGGATTTTTGTTTTAGATTCCGTCTCTCACAGTTGAAGTGTACCTATGATAAAAATTACAGACATCTACATGCTTTGTAAGTAGGAAAACCTGCAAAATCGGCAGTGTATCAAATACTTGTTCTCCCCACTGTAGGTTGAGTGTGTGTGGTTGCATGCATGTTCGTGAAAAGAGAGTGAGAGGGTGTGGCATTGATTACAACCATGGAGACAAAGGGAGATATAACCCGAGAGTGTGTCATAGTGGCAGTTAGTAAGAATTCAGTTGTGTGATGTAGCAGGGAGATGTGGTCACTTTAGTCAAGACCAATGTGTACGCAGTATCAGTATTATCAAGCAGTACTTCCCCTACTAAGTTTGCCCTGTAATGTTACTATGGCTACTGTATCTAATAATAATAATAATAATACTGATGCTATAATGAATGCCATTTATCAGATGTTTTTATACAAAGTGACTTACCGTAGTGCGTGCATACAGTACATTTTCCATATGGACGGCCCCAGCGGGAATCCATCCCGAAAATGTGGTGAGAGTACGAACAGAGAGAGAGAGAGGTCTACAGAGAGAAACAGAAAGAGAGAGAGGTTTGGTGGTTGGACTTTTTGTTGTCAGTTTCCCCTGCTGCACCGCCTCTGTCACTGTGTTACATCAACCCTCTACTTCCTCCTTGGGACACCACGCGCTCCGACAGGTCTCACACACCATTCAATGGACCTTCTGCTTCTGCCTGCTGGAACACAAGTCCTCTCTGTGTCCCCGTGTCAGTGTGCGTGTCATCGGTATCCATGAGCAGTAGTCTCCTGTTTTGAATCAGGATGAGCTTCAGGAGTAAGATCACCTTCCGAAGGAAGAACAGGGATAAGAGCAGGCGTGTGCGGAACGATTTAAACCGCCTGAGCGTTGTATGTATACCCTCTCTCTTTATCTATCTCTCGCTTTAGTGCAGTGCCGTATCTGGGTGTTTTTTTTATTGCTCTGGGCTTCCCGTTCCTCTCTTGCACCTGTCGATCTGGGGTGAAGTTCCCCTTAGGTACAGATCTAGGATCAGCTTCCCCTTCCCCAGTCCTATCCTTAATCGTTAGTGGATGAAAGGCAAAACTGACCCAATATCAGTCTCTAGGGGCAACTTCACTCTACACTGCACCTGTCCATCAACATGAGGCCAACCGACATGGCACAGGTTGGAGTTGGACATTGCTAGCCTTTGCCTAATACTAGTTAGCCAATGACTCTCTGTTTGACTATCTGATTGGTGTGTTGATATCTGTAACTGACAGAGACTCAAACAGTATTTCTCCCTATGTGTATCAGAGTTTTTAACCAGTGGAGTGGCCATGTACAATCAGATATGTGATCTATATGTTCACAACATTTCAACTGGAGATATGAGGTTGTCAGCAGGGGACTTTAATACTTCAATATGTAGGTCCAATTGTACAAATGCTCTGCAACATCCTAACTATATTGGTGTGATGTTGTCTGGTGGAATATAGGCACCAAACGTGTAGGTGTCATGTACAGTACCAGTCAAAAGTTTGGACACACCTTCTCATTCCAGGTTTTATTTTTATTTTACTATTTTCTACAATGTAGAATAATAGTGAAGACATCAAAACTATGAAATAACACATATGGAATCATGTAGTAACCAAAAAAGTGTTAAACAAATCAAAATATATTTTATATTTGAGATTCTTAAAATAGCCACCCTTTGCCTTGATGACAGCTTTGCACACTCTTGGCATTCTCTCAACCAGCTTCACCTGGAATGCTTTTCCAACAGTCTTGAAGGAATTCCCACATATGCTGAGCACTTGTTGGCAGCTTTTTCTTCACTCTGTGGTCCGACTCATCCCAAACCATCTCAATTGGGTTGAGGTCGGAGGATTGTTGAGGTCAGGTCATCTGATGCAGCACTCCATCATTCTCCTTCTTGGTAAAATAGCCCTTACACAGCCTGGAGGTGTGTTGGGTCATTGTCCTGTTGAAAAACGAATGATAGTCCCACTAAGCCCAAACCAGATGGGTTGGCGTATCGCTACAGAATGCTGTGGTAGCCATGCTGGTTAAGTGTGCCTTGAATTCTAAAAAGATCACAGACAGTGTCACCAGCAAAGCACCCCCACACCATAACACCTCCTCCTCCATGCTTTACGGTGGTTAGTACACATGCAGAGATCATCCGTTCACCCACACCGCGTCTCACAAAGACACGGCTGTTGGAACCAAAAATCGCAAATTTGGACTACGTCACACAAATCTCCAATTTGGACTCCAGACCAAAATACAAATTTCCACTGATCTAATGTCCATTGCTCGTGTTTCTTGGCCCAAGCAAGTCTCTTCTTATTATTGGTGTCCTTTAGTAGTGGTTCCTTTGCAGCAATTCGACCATGAAGGCCTGATTCACACAGTCTCCTCTGAACAGTTGATGTTGAGATGTGTCTGTTACTTGAACTATTTGGGCTACAATTTCTGAGGCTGGTAACTCTCTAATGAACTTATCCTCTGCAGCAGAGGTAACTCTGGGTCTTCCATTCCTGTGGCGGTCCTCATGAGAGCCAGTTTCATCATAGTGCTTGATGGTTTTTATGACTGCACTTGAAGAAACATTCAAAGTTCTAAAAATGTTCTGCATTGACTGACCTTCATGTCTTATAGTAATGATGGACTGTTGTTTCTCTTTGCTTATTTGAGCTGTTCTTGCCATGATATGGGCTATCTTCTGTATACCCCCCCCCCCCCCCCCCCCCCACCTTGTCACAACACAACGCATTAAGAAGGAAATAAATTCCACAAATTAACTTTTAAAAAGGCACACCTGTTAATTGAAATGCATTCCAGGTGACTACCTCATGAAGCTGGTTGAGAGAATGCCAAGAGTGTGCAAAGCTGTCATCAAGGCAAAGGGTGGCTATTTGAAGAATCTCAAATATAAAATGTATTTTGATTTGTTTAACACTTTGTTGGTTACTACATGATTCCATATGTGTTATTTCATGGTTTTGATGTCTTCACTATTATCCTACAATGTAGAAAATAGTAAAGATAAAGAACAACCCTTGAATGAGTAGGTGTGTCCAAACGTTTGACTGGTGGTGTAGCTGTGTTACTGAACCCATAGTACTTCAGGTGTCAGAGAAGGTGACGCTAAGCCTCTGGTCAGGTCAAGGGTCAAAACTGAATAGACTAAACCCACATCGTTGCTCAGTAGGGTGATCAAGTGATTTGGCAACAGTGTGAATGAATGCTGAATGTAAAATACTATTACTAATACTATCATTCATGTGTTTCTCTGCCCCTCCCCCGGTCCGTCTGTATGGTAAGATCCCTACTGACTGGAACCACAAAAATAAATTTGTTTTATGTTCATTTGGAAATCTCGGCCGTAGACCACCTTCAGGCATATGACATTAAATATATATTTTTGTTGGTTTTATTTATTGTATTGAGATAGGACATTGAAGAGGGCTAGAGGAGACAGGAAAGGTAGGAGAGATTGCGAGGCAGATTCGAACCCCATGCCGACTGGTAGCTTTGGCTAAACGTGTGTGCCAGGGCGGGTACGCAGCACTAACCGCTGGACCACTGTCTACAGGGCACTCAGGCAAATATTGTCTTGGTAGACATTTCTGTGAGGTTGACAAATGAAACTGTCCTCAGTAGTCATTCTCTCTTACAGTCGGGTACAGTTCATACAAACAAATGGTTTAGTTTTTTACAGTGGAATCACAACAAGATCCTTCCTCACAACAAGGATTGTTATGATTCTGGGTCTTTCAGTCTTTCATTTTTTGTAACATTCTTTGTCATGTTTTTATGTCTCACTGACTGCTTGGTTTCTACCTCTTTCCCTTGTGTGTGAGGGGTGTATTCTGTCAGAGTTGTATTCACTAGGAACCAAACAGGCTGAAATGGGAAGGGACCTAGCTGAACTTGTCCAATAAGAAACCCTTTTTCCTTTTCAAAACATTTTGCTACAGTGTGCAATAATGAATACACCCCTGGTCTAACTGAACAGGGGCTTGTGGTCGGAACTCAGGAGAAAACCCCCCGCAATGGCCGTGTGAACAGAGAACACAGGTCATCAGTTTTCCACTTCTCCGACCACAGTTTGTGTTAGCAGTGATGAAGAAGACATACTGCTTTCCTTTGAGGATCGAAATAGCCTCGTCTCATCATGTGCAGTCCATTTCGCTTTCTGTGAAACGCTCTGTCTAGATGGGTTTGTCGAGACCATGTGCAGTGCAGATGTGTAGCCTACCCCTAAACCTAAAACGTATTGTAAACTTCTGCCTTTGTGATATATCAGTCTACGGTCATTTCAGAACTCGAATCTCTGATGTAATCCTTTGCACCAGAATCTAAAAATAATAGGAGGTGACATTCAGCCTATCATTAAATATGTTTTCTGAGCTGTTATGATCACTGCTAATGCGATATACTCTCCATCTGTCAGTAAAACAGTTCGACATGTTTTTGGTTCGGTTTGGTTTGGCACATGACATTACCACTTCATCCTGTATTTTACTTCTCTCTTTCCCGCCCCTCTAGACTGGGGCCGCGTCCCAACTGGCACTCTATTCCCTATGTAGTGCACTAGTTTTGGCCAGGGTCCATAGGGAATGGGGTGCCATTTGGGACGTAGCCTTGATGTTTATGTAGCTGATCCAATGGCGACAGAGTAAACACAGGAAGTGAGGTGGTAGCTAGTTTTTCATGCCTTGCAAAAAAATGATTTATGCCCATCCAGTGAAAGATAAACAGATATTCTGAGGTTTAGACTATTTGCTTAGCCACACCATTTGGCTGGCTGACTGCTGAGTGTTGTTGGGTATCAGTGCAGTTCAGAGTGGTTTAGAAGTCATGATTATTGAACAGTATAGAGGCTAATTGTACTTGGTGATTGCATAGTTGTTTGTGTCTGTCTGCCTCTCTCTGTGTGTTACAGCAGGATAAGTCCTAGATGTAGAAGACTTTCTGTGTGACTTAATAGTTGAATATGTTGGATATCCCATGGTGTGACTGTTACAGTAGTCATCATGTGTATGGCGCGATTTTGATAATGAGTGTGTTCCGTGTGTGTGTGTGTGTGTGTCTGGACTGGGATTTGAATCCTGCGTCACTATCTCATCTGTGTTTCCCCAAGTAGTACCCAAGTGTTTATTTCACTGCCATATGGGATAAGTCAAGTAAAATGTGTGTGTGTGTGTGTGTGTGTTCCAGCAGGAGAAGCCCAAGCTGATAGACCCTCTGGACTATGAGGCTGTGATCTGTGACCTGGGAGAGGAGCTGAAGGAAGACCCCCTCAGAGAGCTGCTCCTCTTCCCCGACAATGACTTCACGGTGGGTACGAGCGTGTCTGTGTGTGTGTTTGAAGGGGGGGGGGGGTGCATATGTGTATGTGTGACTGTGTCTGGCTCATGCCAGCCATACCAATGTTTTACAACAAGACGGAAGGACAGAAAGACACACACACACTCATTTTGCATTCTGAACACCTCATTCCCCCCAGTGCTTCTGCTCCACCAATGTAAAATAATAATAATATGCCATTTAGCAGACGCTTTTATCCAAAGCGACTTACAGTCATGCGTGCATACATTTTTGTGTATGGGTGGTCCCGGGGATCGAACCCACTACCTTGGCGTTACAAGCGCCGTGCTCTACCAGCTGAGCTACAGAGGACCGCTGTTTGCTCATTAGTGACTTAATTAGCGCGCTAGTGAGACTCCTTAAGACTGCCACTTCATGTTAACTGGTTTTAATTGGTTTTAGGGAAATGACTTGGCCTTCGATCCCTGAGTTGATGTTTAAATGCATGACTCTGCTACTGTGACACACACAGACACACACACACACAGGCCCGGCAACCTAACAGTCCTGTTTTGTTTGCGGTGTCTCCATAGCTCAACCTAATAGAACTCCAATTCAGTTGCTAATAGACCTACCTAATTCACTTCCAAAACCTAATAAAGTTTTGGAACGTCTTTTGGAACGATTTTAAACAGCTGACTGCAGACACAGTAAATCAGAACCAAGCATTGATCAGAGAGGGCGGGAACTTGGCTGTTCTCAGTGGCTACTTCCCAATTGGCACCCTATTCCCTATATAGTGCACTACTTTTGACTAGAGTCCTATGGGCCCTGGTCAAAAGTAGTGCACTACATAGGGAGCCATTTGGGACACAAGCAGTATTGCTTGTGAGAGCAGTATTTCTCCAACTTTCAATCTTTCCTTCTAGGTATGGATGATTTATTTGAGCCCTTTATTTGAGCCATTTGCTATTTCTGACCTCAATATTTCTGAATGAATTATGATGGCACCGGAGCGCTTGGTCAGATGTTATTCATCAAGTGCTGACACACTGGAATAGGGCTCAGTGATCTGACTGCACATCGTGGTGGTAAAGACTGTATCCTTAGATTTCATATGTCCCTTCAAGCATTTTCATATTCAGACCTGCACATATATCCTATCCCACTCTGCATATGTCAGCTTTTACCTAATCTCAGTAATCCAAAACCAGATGTCGCGTGAACTTTGGCCTCTGGCCAGCTACTGAATTTGGTTCTAGGGGAAGAGGTTGAGAAGTCAAGTCCACACCCCCTCCACCCAGACAGTCTTTCACAAGAGATTCGCTTTTACCTGACATCAAACTGTCCCTCCCCCTCTGATGGTTCCTCCCCATCTGATTTCTCCTCGCCCTCTGTCCCCCAGGTGTCCACAGTGCCTCTGGAGAGACGAACACTGCAGTCCACCGTGCCCCTGGGGGCCGAGCTCCAGGCCGAGTGTCTGCTGGTCAGACAGGTGAGTGTGTGTTTTTGTGTGTGTGTGAGAAAGAGAGAGTGCGCCATGCTTAGCTGACTCCACATTAAGTCTGGCAGGCAGGCAGCTTGGCGTGGTGTGGTGGTTGTGCGGGTAAGGGTCTGGACTATATGCTGTTGTTTACATTAAACATATTCTCAACACAGAGGTCAACGTCAACATCATGAGCTCATAAGGCAGTGACATAAGGAACACAGATGTGTTTTGTTCCTCCAGGAGCTGTGTGTGTTTCTGTGTGCCAGCGAGTGTGTGTGTGCGTGTGAGAGAGTGAAGGAGAGTTTCTCTGGCTAGCTATATGAGTGAAAGTGCAAGCCTTCAGAGAGAGAGAGAGAGAAGAAGAAGAAGAGAGAGAGTTCCATAGCTTCCTGGGCCTTGACCCACTTCAGTCCTTATGTACGGAATACATATGAGAAAGTTCCTAACATGTATTCCGTACCCATGCCTTGGAGTTACTGCTCCTCTTCTGAACCAGAGGGAAAGAGAAGTACAGTTGTGCAGCTTGCTGCCGGATCATGTTTCTCTCTGTGGGAATCAACAGCATCTGGAGCGGGGGGGACCCAGCCGTGTTGTTGGAGCTGACTGGACTGCTGCTTCCAATGAGCTCATCTATGGAGCTGAATCATCTGAGGCTGCCTGCGAGGGAGGGAGGGAGGGAGGGAGGGAGGGAGGGAGGGAGGGAGGGAGGGAGAGAGAGAGGGAGAGAGAGGGAGAGAGAGGGAGAGAGAGGGAGAGAGAGGGAGAGAGAGGGAGAGAGAGGGAGAGAGAGAGGGAGAGAGAGAATCCACTGCAGCCGGTTGTTTTGCAGGGGCTCAGCTTAGTTGGGCTGGCTTGCAAAGACACTAAGGGATGTGGTGGGGACTGGGAGGCAGTGAGGTTGCAGCCTAGTGCATGGCCTGCGTCCCAAGTGCCACCCTATTCCCTTTATAGTGCTCGCCCTATTTCCCATTGGGCTCTGGTCAAAAGTAGTGCTCTATATAGGAAATAGGGTGTTATTTGGGATGCACCCTGGGCATGTGTGAGAGCAAGGCTGTGTTTCACGAACATTACTTTATCCATCTAAAGTAGTTGAAAAGTTATGTCTGTGAGTGATATAGACATTTCCCCTCAGTTGACTGTTGTGTTGGATTTGATACAGTGTCTCCTTAGTTATGATAGCTACACAGCCATGACTGCAACCTTTTAAAACATTTGAACCATTTCAGATATTTTTGAGGAACCCTAGAAATGCAAATGATGACGACCAGTTCATTTCCCCTATTGGATGGTGAGTTGAAGAGGTGGATCTGATAAGCCTATACTGTGGCTGTGACCCAAACGGCACCCCATTCCCTTTATAGTGCAATCATTTGGGGTGGTACCCTATGGGCCCTAGTCAAAAGCAGTGCACATTTGGGACACAACCAGACTGCGTGTGCAGGTGTGCCTGTTTTCATGCTCTAATGGTGACAAGTAATGTTTGATGGTGAGGCAGAAGTGAAAGACTTGCAGCACTCTCTGGCTAGGAAGAAGTGATCAAATTAGCCACCCAATGTCTCATTCACATCCTACTGTAGCAGCCTCGCTGCATACGAAAACACACCAGACACAACACCGTTACAGCTTACTGAAGATGGGGTGTGTGTGAGAGTCCATAGAGAGAGAGAGAGACACAGAGTGAGATAGAGCTGAATGAAAGAGAATGGCTATTTAAGTATGTCCTCCCAGACATGTGTTATTGCCTTGTGGAAGTAAATATGTGTAGAGTGTCTTTAATAATAAATGTGATGATTGCCAGTGGAGCTGTGTTTAAGTGATAGACAATGATACCACCACTCAGACAGAAAGAAGATGAGAATCCACAAAACAACAGAGAAAACATACTGCTGAGAGAAGAGAAAGAGAGGGTGAGAGTGCATGTGTGCGTGAGGGTCTGTGTGTGTGTGTTTACGAGTGAGAGAGAGTGCGCTTGTGCGCAACTGAGCTCGTGTATTCTCTCTGTGAGAGACACAGAGAAGAGAGGGAGAGAAAGTAAGTCTGTAACTCAAGCCCGTGGGACAGAATGTTAATTCAATTCTTCTTATGGTTTGATTACTCTAATCATGGATTCAATCTTGTAAATCTGTAAGCTTGTGGGGCTCTAAGCCAACTTGTGTGAAGCAAGCTAGGGCTGCAGAGTCCTCTACAACATTAAGGTTGTGTCCCAAATGGCACCCTTTTCCCTATGGGCCCTGGTCAAAAGTAGTGCACTATGTAGAGAATAGGGTGCAATTTGGGACGTAGGCATCATGTTGTAGAGGGAGGCAGACTCTGCAGCCCTAGCTTGCATCACACTGGGTTGTATGAGGCCTGCTACTCATGTAAAACAAAGCTGTACATTGCCTGTACATTACCATTACTGCACCTTGGATCTACTTATTTCAATGGAGAGAGATTTGTGTGTGTGTGTGTGAGAGAGAGACTACTGTCTGATAGACATCTGTAGAGCTGTATAATAACCACATTGTGACAGAGAGGGGATTTCAAACATCAACTACCCATGCCAAGACACACACAAATCTCTATTTTTGTTGATTGAGGACCTCTTTGCTGAGGAATGTGATTGATTGTTTTTCACGAAAAATATATATTTTTTACATTCTCTTTATATTTTTATTTTCTGGTATGTTTCCTATATGTCATTTGTTGTGTAGTTGTAAGATGCAGGGCTCCCTTGCAAAAGAGACCATGGTCTCAATGGTACTCCCTGTTAAAATTAAGGTGAAATAAATACATTAAATAAAACACACAAACACAGTCATATATACAGACAGAATCAACTGTCTGTTATTCACCTGCACTAGGCATTAACAGAACATCTCTCCCTTCTTCTTCCTCTTCCTCTTTCTCCTCCTCTATTCCAGGCCTGCGAGTACTACAACTCCCAACTACACGTGGTCCATTACAAATATGAGGAGTACGCAGGAGATTACCGGCTACTTCCCAGGTACAGAACAGGCTATGAAAGAGTTGCAAAATTCCGGCAACTTTCCCAGGTTTTCCAGAAATGTTGTGAAAGTTACCAGAATTTTACAACCCTTGTCTATGATTACACTTATGTACAGAGCAGTGTGTGTACATATTGTCATTGTTCTGCATAAGAAAAGTACAGTACTTCGCCACTTCATGTACTTCTAAGTGTTATGAGTATTGAGTTAGTCAGGGCCCACTCCAGGGCTTAACTGTTTTGACATGGCGTCTTTGTCAGGAACGCATGCCAGACTTTCCAAAAGCGTACTTCACATAAACACTAGGAAAGACGCAGCTGAAAACCTCAGCTAGGCCAGAAGATCCATGGACTGTGTTCCTAATGGAAACCTATTCCCTATTTAGTGCACTACTTTTGACCAGAGTTCACTAAATAGGGAATAGGGTCCCATTTGAGATGCAGCCTCAGTGGTCTGCGGTTACATAAAATGCCTCTCGAAAAATAGCTCTCTGTGATGTCAACAATGGGAACAAAAAACAAAATCGTGGACGTCGGTGGGCTGTGTTGTTGTGTGGCAGGCTGTCCAGCTGCGGGGATGTCAGGGCTGTGCATCGGTTACTAGGATCAGTTTGGGAGCTACCACTAGCCTTTGTGAGATACCCTGGACACACAGTTAGCAGCAGATCTAGGATCAGTTTGGGCTCCTCATACGATATGTCTGTGATCCAGTTGACAGATTGACAGCCCAGTTCACTCTGAGCTAGTCGTCTTCACAAGCTGTGTCTCTCCAGAGATCACATAGAAGAGCCTCGAAGTCTGGCATGATGCAAGGCTATTCTAACTGAGGTCCAAACACAGGGGTGTCCCTGAAGATTGCCATTATTATTTGTAAGCCTGTTGGAAACACTTTTAAAAAGATGGCATGTATTATTTTTGCTGGGACTAGTTCCAGTGCTGGGTCTGTTATCCTTATAAAAGAGGGAAGCCTTTCTGTCTCCAGCTCAGAGCACACACACAAACACAGGGTGGCTCATGAACGCGCTGGAGCGAGGGCAACCCTTTGTTGTGTCCTTTTCGGGAGGAGATGGAGAGGACTCGGCCACACATAAGTCAGGGCTCAGCTCAGACACCCAGCCATAGATATAGAAAAGAGAGAACACCTATCTTTGCTATGATGATCACTCCAAGGGGCAATCTGCTGTTTACCAAAACTGAACTGAATATTGCCACTTTAACCGATTTTAAAATGGAGAAATCCCTCAATGGCGTTACCCATACTATAATAAGCTTTTTAGCCAGTCTGCCCTCTATCCAACTCAATGCACCCAGCACCTCTACAGTAAAGCTTACCGTATGCTTCCCAGTCAAAAGAGTTCACGCATATATTAGACAACATTTTTGACATTTGTTCATTTTGGTGTTCGGCAGCGTTCAGCAGTGTTTTTTCCGTCTGTTCGAGCAAAATTTTTTTTTTATTGAGGCTTGTCGAAGTTCGGTAGCCAAAGTTTACGCCCCTTCGTCGGTGATTGGTCAAAAGCAGAGATTCTTCAATGAAGTGTTTGTTGTCATTCAACGACAGACGACTAGTTTTCATACACATTTCACTTGAGAAATACTGCACCAAACATCTTAGTTACATCTGCGCGACCATGACTTCCTCGGCAAAAACGTCAAAATTAATTACAGATTTCTTGACTTATCTTAGATTAATTCTGACTATTTTGAGAAAGTGTACTTGTTGCTATGGCGTCTCAAGAGGGACAAACAGTAATATTGCTGCTTTTTTCTAGTTTTCACGCAAAGGTATTTTAAGGGAGTATGCAAGCGCAGACGTTCACGTCGCCTAGCTGAGTTTTGCTAGGAGCAAACGGAACCTATGTATGCGTACGCCTTCAGGGGAGTGAGAGAGCCAAAGGTTTCTACAGTGGGGAGAACAAGTATTTGATACACTGCCGATTTTGCAGGTTTTCCTACTTACAAAGCATGTAGAGGTCTGTAATTCTGGGGAGGATGGATGGGGCCATGTATCGCGAGATCTTGGCCAACAACCTCCTTCCCTCAGTAAGAGCATAGGTACACTTCAACTGTGAGAGACGGAATCTAAAACAAAAATCCAGAAAATCACATTGTATGATTTTTAAGTAATTAATTTGCATTTTATTGCATGACATAAGTATTTGATCACCTACCAACCAGTAAGAATAATGGCTCTCACAGACCTGTTAGTTTTTCTTTAAGAAGCCCTCCTGTTCTCCACTCATTACCTATATTAACTGCACCTGTTTGAACTCGTTACCTGTATAAAAGACACCTGTCCACACATTCAATCAAACAGACTCCAACCTCTCCACAATGGCCAAGACCCGAGAGCTGTGTAAGGACATCAGGGATAAAATTGTAGACCTGCACAAGGCTGGGATGGGCTACAGGACAATAGGCAAGCAGCTTGGTGAGAAGGCAACAACTGTTGGCGCAATTATTAGAAAATGGAAGAAGTTCAAGATGACGGTCAATCACCCTCGGTCTGGGGCTCCATGCAAGATCTCACCTCGTGGGGCATCAATGATCATGAGGAAGGTGAGGGATCAGCCCAGAACTACACGGCAGGACCTGATCAATGACCTGAAGAGAGCTGGGACCACAGTCTCAAAGAAAACCATTAGTAACACACTATGCTGTCATGGATTAAAATCCTGCAGCGCACGCAAGGTCCCCCTGCTCAAGCCAGCGCATGTCCAGGCCCGTCTGAAGTTTGCCAATGACCATCTGGATGATCCAGAGGAGGAATGGGAGAAGGTCATGTGGTCTGATGAGCTAAAAATAGAGCTTTTTGGTCTAAACTCCACTCACCGTGTTTGGAGGAAGAAGAAGGATGAGTACAACCCCAAGAACACCATCCCAACCATGAAGCATGGAGGTGGAAACATCATTCTTTGGGGATGATTTTCTGAAAAGGGGACAGGACGACTGCACCGTATTGAGGGGAGGATGGATGGGGCCATGTATCGCGAGATCTTGGCCAACAACCTCCTTCCCTCAGTAAGAGCATTGAAGATGGGTCGTGGCTGGGTCTTCCAGCATGACAACGACCCGAAACACACAGCCAGGGCAACTAAAGAGTGGCTCCGTAAGAAGCATCTCAAGGTCCTGGAGAAGCCTAGCCAGTCTCCAGACCTGAACCCAATAGAAAATCTTTGGAGGGAGCTGAAAGTCTGTATTGCCCAGCGACAGCCCCGAAACCTGAAGGATCTGGAGAAGGTCTGTATGGAGGAGTGGGCCAAAATCCCTGCTGCAGTGTGTGCAAACCTGGTCAAGACCTACAGGAAACGTATAATCTCTGTAACTGCAAACAAAGGTTTCTGTACCAAATATTAAGTTCTGCTTTTCTGATGTATCAAATACTTATGGCATGCAATAAAATGCAAATTAATTACTTAAAAATCATACAATGTGATTTTCTTGATTTTTGTTTTAGATTCCGCCTCTCACAGTTGAAGTGTACCTATGATAAAAATTACAGACCTCTACATGCTTTGTAAGTAGGAAAACCTGCAAAATCGGCAGTGTATCAAATACTTGTTCTCCCCACTGTATCTCTGTCTTGTAATCGTGAGTTAGTACCTAGGCGATCTTATAACTTATACACAGAGCCAGGAGTTTTTCCTGACAATGTGACCTGGTCAGAAAAAACTCTGGGCTCGAGTTAGCCCATGCCTGTGTAGTTAAACAGGCCCTACTACTACTACAATATACTGCTGGACTGTTATGTTGCTATCTCAATACAGGTATCAACAGTAGAGTTGAGGTTGAATGTCATTACGGAAGTCTAGTACATCTACGATATGATGATAGGGGACATAGAGAGAGGACATCCTCCTTGTCTGCATCCCATATGGCACCCTATTCCCTACCTGCATAGTGCACTACTTTTGACCAGAGCCCTATGAGCCCTGTTCAAAAGTAGTGCACTATGTAGTAGGTAATAGGGTGCCATTTGGGACGCAGCCCTTCTCTCTTTCTGCCTGGAGGCTTTTAAGTGTAGTCTTCTCCCCTCTTGACATCCCTAATGGAAGACCCCCCCCCCCCCCCCCCCCGACTGTCTGTGAGGAGGAGAGAAGGAGGGGAGCGGAAGGGAGAGGGAGGGAGAGAGAAGTGGGGAAGGCAGAATGAGGTGAGTAGAAGAGAAGAGGGTGGGGAGCAGAGCATGTGAGCGGAGTTGAGCGGGACGGTGCTTGTGCACCACTCCGGCGCTCCATGTCCTTTCCAACAGCTCCGCTACAAACCGCTCAGCGCTCACAGGAAAAAAAAGCTGACGCTCCAAATTCGCTCCATTCATTAAAATCACAATTTAACACCAATCTATTTTTGTGATTACCTGGACCTACCATTTGGTTTTTAAGTATTGAAACCAAACCATATGGATTTGAATTAAAAGTATTTGAATGAACATGAAAAGGTGAATGTAAGAAGCGCACATAATTTCAAATAGTCTACATGTCATATTAAACAGCATATACAGTGCATTCGGAAAGTATTCAGACCCCTTCCCCCTTCCCTTTTTCCACATTTTGTTACGTTACAGCCTTATTCTAAAATGGATTACATATTTTTTTCCCCCTCATCAATCTACACACAATACCCTATAATGACAAAGCGAAAACAGGTTTTTGGAAATATTTGCGAATTTATTAAAAATAGAAAACAGATTTACATAAGTATTCAGACCCTTTGCTATGAGACGAAATTGAGCTCAGGTGCATCCTGTTTACATTGATCATCCTTGAGATGTTTCTACAACTTGATTGGAGTCCAACTGTGGTAAAATAAATTGATTGGACATGATTTGGAAAGGCACACACCTGTCTATATAAGGTCCCACCGTTGACAGTGCATGTCATAGCAAAAACCAAGCCATGATGTGGAAGGAATTGTCTGTAGAGCTCCGAGACAGGATTGTGTCGAGGCACAGATCTGGGGAAGGGTACCAAAACATTTCTGCAGCATTGAAGGTCCCCAAGAACACTGTGGAGTTTGGAACTACCAAGACTCTTCCTAGAGCTGGCCGCCCAGCCAAACTGAGCAATCGTGGGAGAAGGGCCTTGGTCAGGGAGGTGACCAAGAACCCGACGGTCACTCTGACAGAGCTCCAGAGTTCCTCTGTGGAGATGGGAGAACCTTCCAGAAGGACAACCATCTCTGCAGCACTCCAACAATCAGGCCTTTATGGTAGAGTGGCCAGACGGAAGTCACTCCTCAGTAAAAGGCACATGACAGCCCGCTTGGAGTTTGCCAAAAGGCATCTAAAGGACTCTCAGACCATGAGAAACAAGATTTTCTGGTTTGATGAAACCAAGATTGAACTATTTGGCCTGAATGCCGCCAAGCGTCACGTCTGGAGGAAACCTGGCACCATCCCTACGGTGACGCGTGGTGGCAGCATCATGCTGTGGGGATGTTTTTCAGCTGCAGGGACTGGGAGACTAGTCAAGATCGAGGGAAAGATGAACGGAGCAAAGTACAGAGAGATCCTTGATGAAAATCTTCAACTGCATACAATTTCATTTTTGTCTTAATATATTGACTTGAAGTACAGCTTAATATAAAGATAATTTACATTTTGAAACATGTTGCTAAAGTGGCGTTATTGGAATGTCGACACACGCTAAAAACGTATTCAAGCCTAACACACGGTATTCACAGAAGGCCACATCGACTAGCAAACAAACAGCAAGTCCTCCCGAATCCCCCCACCAAGACATGGATTAACACGTAAACCCAGAGAAATCTGTAAATCTGAAGGATCTATTTGAGCGAATGGGAAAGATGAACACGATTTTGTTGGATGTTGCATCCGATGTCTCCACGATAAAAACAACAACTACCGGGCTAAAGGAAAAAGTTGATGCGATACAAGAGAGGATGGAGTGGGCAGAGGGATGGATTTCGACAGTGGAGGATGCCATCTCCCGTCTGGAGAAGGGTAATGAGAATCACGAGAAAAAGCTGGATATGTTGTGGAATCGTGTCGACTTGAGAACAGAAGTAGGAGAAATACGGTGAGATTGGTTAATCTGAAAGAGGGGAGTGAGGCTGGCGGTGGACTAACCTTGTGTATGCAGCAAATCATTACAGAAGGATTTGGTTTGATGACAGGCACAAATTCGAAATTGAACGAACCCATCGCAGTTTAACCATGCCTGACGAGAATAGGCCCCCAAGAACAGTCCTCATCTGCTTCCTACGATCTACAGTCCGGGACAAGGTACTTAAAGTGACGAAAAAAAAGGGTGGCGTTCAGTGGGAAGGCCGCCGGCTGTCTTTCTTCCCGGACCTGTCCAAGGAACTGGCAATGAAGAGGAAGAAGTTTGCAACGGCGAAGAAACAACTACACGAGAAGAACGTCAGGCACACACTGGCATTCCCAGCGACCCTGCTCTTTACTTGGAAGGGAAAGAAAAAGATTTTCAAGGACAACGTGGAGGCAGAGAGATTCTTGCTAGAGCAAGGTGTTTAGTCTAGATAAAGACGAGACAAGGTAAAATTCAAGTTGCCGTTTACTATACAAGTGAAGGTAGCCTATGTGTTTGCGGGACTCTGGGGAGTGTTGCGAATTTAGCCTTTCAAGCGCCTCACGGACCATAAGGAATTTTGAGTTAAGACTGCAGGTTATCTTCTGCAGCATCAAAGACAGTTCTGTGATGATTGGCTCATCGAGAAGCAACATTACGTACCTAGTTGCTTTGTTTTATTTTGGGATTGGTTTTCTACATTTATTTACACTGGAGCATATATTGTGAAATGTTATATAATTATGTTCATTAGAGTTTGTTAAATGGGACACTTCACGCTCACAGGCTATAACTAATCAGCGCAAATATGGCTAATGGTTATGTAAACATAATCTCTTGGAATATAAATGGTTGTGGTAACCAAGTGAAGAGGAAAAAGATTTTGACATATTTAAAAACAGGCGGATATTGTGTTCATACAGGAATCACATTTAACAGATACAGATGCACTGAAATTTAGAGGAGGCAGGGTTGCAGAAGTTTATCATAGCTCATTTAATTCTAAACAAAATGGGTTGATTATTCTGATAAGCAAAATACTTAATTTTGTAATGTTGAAGCAACACTCTGATGAGTTTGGCAGGCTTATCTGCATTGAGGCTCTTATAAATGGGATTAAGGTAGTGTTACGCAACATACAGTGGGGAAAAAAAGTATTTAGTCAGCCACCAATTGTGCAAGTTCTCCCACTTAAAAAGATGAGAGAGGCCTGTAATTTTCATCATAGGTACACGTCAACTATGACAGACAAAATGAGGAAAAAAATTCCAGAAAATCACATTGTAGGATTTTTTATGAATTTATTCGCAAATTATGGTGGAAAATAAGTATTTGGTCACCTACAAACAAGCAAGATTTCTGGCTCTCACAGACCTGTAACTTCTTCTTTAAGAGGCTCCTCTGTCCTCCACTCGTTACCTGTATTAATGGCACCTGTTTGAACTTGTTATCAGTATAAAAGACACCTGTCCACAACCTCAAACAGTCACACTCCAAACTCCACTATGGCCAAGACCAAAGAGCTGTCAAAGGACACCAGAAACAAAATTGTAGACCTGCACCAGGCTGGGAAGACTGAATCTGCAATAGGTAAGCAGCTTGGTTTGAAGAAATCAACTGTGGGAGCAATTATTAGGAAATGGAAGACATACAAGACCACTGATAATCTCCCTCGATCTGGGGCTCCACGCAAGATCTCACCCCGTGGGGTCAAAATGATCACAAGAACGGTGAGCAAAAATCCCAGAAACACACGGGGGGATCAAGTGAATGACCTGCAGAGAGTTGGGAACAAAGTAACAAAGCCTACCATCAGTAACCCACTACGCCGCCAGGGACTCAAACCTGCAGTGCCAGATGTGTCCCCCTGCTTAAGCCAGTACATGTCCAGGCCCGTCTGAAGTTTGCTAGAGTGCATTTGGATGATCCAGAAGAGGATTGGGAGAATGTCATATGGTCAGATGAAACCAAAATATAACTTTTTGGTAAAAACTCAACTAGTCATGTTTGGAGGACAACGAATGCTGAGTTGCATCCAAAGAACCTACTGTGAAGCATGGGGGTGGAAACATCATGCTTTGGGGCTGTTTTTCTGCAAAGGGACCAGGACGACTGATCCGTGTAAAAGAAAGAATGAATGGGGCCATGTATCGTGAGATTTTGAGTGAAAACCTCCTTCCATCAGCAAGGGCATTGAAGATGAAACGTGGCTGGGTCTTTCAGCATGACAATGATCCCAAACACACCGCCCGGGCAACGAAGGAGTGGCTTCGTAAGAAGCATTTCAAGGTCCTGGAGTGGCCTAGCCAGTCTCCAGATCTCAACCCCATAGAAAATCTTTGGAGGGAGTTGAAAGTCTCTGTTGCCCAGCAACAGCCCCAAAACATCACTGCTCTAGAGGAGATCTGCATGGAGGAATGGGCCAAAATACCAGCAACAGTGTGTGAAAACCTTGTGAAGACTTACAGAAAACGTTTGACCTGTGTCATTGCCAACAAAGGGTATATAACAAAGTATTGAGAAACTTTTGTTATTGACCAAATACTTATTTTCCACCATAATTTGCAAATAAATTCATTACAAATCCTACAATGTGATTTTCTGGATTTTTTTCCCTCATTTTGTCTGTCATAGTTGACGTGTACCTATGATAAAATTACAGGCCTCTCTCATCTTTTTAAGTGGGAGAACTTGCACAATTGGTGGCTGACTAAATACTTTTTTCCCCCACTGTATATGCTCCCAACAAGGAGGACCCAGATTTTTTTTTAGGTCAATGTTATACTGGGAAATATGGAGGGGCAGATCGTCCTTGCTGGAGACTTTAACCAAGTAATGGACAATATTATTGGTAGAAGTAAAATTTACAGGTAACTCCATGCCAAAGGATAGACTTGCAATACATATGCTAGCAGAAGATATGGGCCTTACAGACATATGGAGATTAGTCCATCCTAATTATAGAGAATATACTTTTTTTCTCCCTATGTCATAAGACACACTCCAGAATAGATTTCTTCTTGATAACTAATTTCATGGTTAATAATGTGATTGATTGCAAGATTGGTCCCATTGTCCTCACAGATCATGCTAAAGTAGAGTTAAAGTAGAGTTTATGTTGATATAAACTCCGAAAATATGAGGAAGGGTAGATTTAGACTCAACACCATGCTATTACAAGATTAGATATTTAGCCAATCACTAGCGGATTATCTTAGATCCTTTTTTGAGATCAACATAGGCTCAACTGAAAAGTTTTCCACAGTGAAAATAATAGCAGATGCGTCCAAAAAAAAGAAAGAAGCAGTAAAAATGTATAACAAAAAGGCAGAATATGCATTGTTTACATTTACATTTACATTTTAGTCATTTAGCAGACGCTCTTATCCAGAGCGACTTACAGGAGCAATTAGGGTTAAGTGCCTTGCTCAAGGGCACATTTACGTCATTTAGCAGACGCTCTTATCCAGAGCGACTTACAAATTGGTGCATTCACCCTATAGCCAGTGGGATAACCACTTTACAATTATTATTTTTTTTTGGGGTGGAAGGATTACTTTATCCTATCCCAGGTATTCTTTAAAGAGGTGGGGTTTCAAATGTCTCCGGAAGGTGGTGAGTGACTCCGCTGTCCTGGCGTCGTGAGGGAGCTTGTTCCACCATTGGGGTGCCAGAGCAGCGAACAGTTTTGACTGGGCTGAGCGGGAACTATGCTTCCGCAGAGGAAGGGGAGCCAGCAGGCCAGAGGTGGATGAACGCAATGTCCTCGTTTGGGTGTAGGGACTGATCAGAGCCCGAAGGTACGGAGGTGCCGTTCCCCTCACTGCTCCATAGGCAAGCACCATGGTCTTGTAACGGATGCGAGCTTCAACTGGAAGCCAGTGGAGTGTGCGGAGGAGGGGGGTGACGTGAGAGAACTTGGGAAGGTTGAACACCAGACGGACTGCGACATTCTGGATGAGTTGTAGGGGTTTAATGGCACAGGCAGGGAGGCCAGCCAACAGCGAGTTGCAGTAATCCAGACGGGAGATGACAAGTGCCTGGATTAGGACCTGTGCCGCTTCCTGTGTAAGGCAGGGTCGTACTCTCCGAATGTTGTAGAGCATGAACCTGCAGGATCGGGTCACCGCCTTGATGTTAGCGGAGAACGACAGGGTGTTGTCCAGGGTCACGCCAAGGCTCTTCGCACTCTGGGAGGAGGACACAACGGAGTTGTCAACCGTGATGGCGAGATCATGGAACGGGCAGTCCTTCCCCGGGAGGAAGAGCAGCTCCGTCTTGCCAGGGTTCAGCTTGAGGTGGTGATCCGTCATCCATACTGATATGTCTGCCAGACATGCAGAGATGCGATTCGCCACCTGGTTATCAGAAGGGGGAAAGGAGAAGATTAGTTGTGTATCGTCAGCGTAGCAATGATAGGAGAGGCCATGTGAGGATATGACAGAGCCAAGTGACTTGGTGTATAGGGAGAATAGGAGAGGGCCTAGAACTGAGCCCTGGGGGACACCAGTGGTGAGAGCACATGGTGCGGAGACAGCTTCTCGCCACGCCACTTGGTAGGAGCGACCGGTCAGGTAGGACGCAATCCAGGAGTGAGCCGCGCCGGAGATGCCCAGCTCGGAGAGGGTGGAGAGGAGGATCTGATGGTTCACAGTATCAAAGGCAGCAGACAGGTCTAGAAGGACAAGAGCAGAGGAGAGAGAGTTAGCTTTAGCAGTGCGGAGAGCCTCCGTGACACAGAGAAGAGCAGTCTCAGTTGAATGACCAGTCCTGAAACCTGACTGGTTTGGATCAAGAAGGTCATTCTGAGAGAGATAGCAAGAGAGTTGGCTAAAGACGGCACGCTCAATAGTTTTGGAAAGAAAAGAAAGAAGGGATACTGGTCTGTAGTTGTTGACATCAGTGGGATCGAGTGTTGGTTTTTTGAGAAGGGGTGCAACTCTCGCTCTCTTGAAGACGGAAGGGACATGGCCAGCGGTCAAGGATGAGTTGATCAGCGAGGTGAGGTAGGGGAGAAGGTCACCGGAGATGGTCTGGAGAAGAGAGGAGGGGATGGGGTCAAGCGGGCAGGTTGTTGGGCGGCCTGCAGTCACAAGTCGCAGGATTTTATCTGGAGAGAGAGGGGAGAAAGAAGTCAGAGCATAGGGTAGGGCAGTGTGAGTAGGACCAGCAGTGTCATTAGACTTAACAAACGAGGATCGGATGTCGTCAACCTTCTTTTCAAAGTGGTTGACGAAGTCATCCACAGAGAGAGGGGAGGGGGGGGGAGGGATGGAATTTGTCAAAGAGCTTCCTAGGGTTAGAGGCAGATGCTTGGAATTTAGAGTGGTAGAAAGTGGCCTTAGCAGCAGAAACAGATGAAGAAAATGTAGAGAGGAGGGAGTGAAAAGATGCCAGGTCGGCAGGGAGTTTAGTTTTCTTCCATTTCCGCTCCGCTGCCCGGAGCTCTGTTCTGTGAGCTCGCAATGAGTCATCAAGCCATGGAGCTGGAGGGGAGGACCGAGCCGGCCGGGAGGATAGGGGACACAGAGAGTCAAAGGATGCAGAAAGGGAGGAGAGGAGGGTTGAGGAGGCAGAATCAGGAGATTGGAGGGAGAAGGATTGAGCAGAGGGAAGAGATGATAGGATGGAAGAGGAGAGAGTAGTGGGAGAGAGAGAGCAAAGGTTGCGGCGGCGCATTACCATCTGTGTAGGGGCAGAGTGAGTAGTGTTGGAGGAGAGCGAGAGAGAAAAGGAAACAAAGTAGTGGTCGGAGACATGGAGGGGAGTTGCAGTGAGATTAGTAGAAGAGATTAGTAGAAGAGCAGCATCTAGTTTAGACTTAGAACTGGTTCTAGTTTAGACTTAGAACCAGTTTTTATGAGGGAGGTGAGAAGACAGGCAGGCTACTAGCAAGACAACAAAAAATGCAGAACACTTCTAAAGTAATTCCAGCAATTAAGAAGGGCAATAAGATGGTGACCTCATCCAAAGAGAAAAACAGTGTGTTTCAAAGTTTTTATGAAGATTTATATACATCCTCCTGTTCAGCAAGCCCCATAGATATGGATACTTTTTTTCTGGTATAGAATTACCTAGATTATCAGATAGCCAGGTGGAGGACCTGGACTGTACTATAACAGAAGAGGAGGTTAGAGCCGCCATTTTATCTATGAAAGCAGGGAAATCACCTGGTCTGGATGGCCTTCCTGTAGAATATTATAAAAAGTATATTGACATTCTTGTGCCTCTATTGACAGTGGTTTACCAGGAGGCATTTAAAAATGGCTTCCTTCTGGACACCTTTAATGAGGCTTTGATATCGCTGATTCCTAAAAAATATAGAGATACTACAGAACCCGGGAATTTTAGTGCTATCAGCCTCTTACTAAGACCCTTGCGATACGCTTAGAGAAGGCACTACCTAATATTATACATAGTGACCAAGTAAGATTTATTAAGAACAGGACCTCAACTGATAATATGAGGAGGCTCTTACATCTCATGTGGTTAAACCGCTCAAATATAATTCCTAGCGCTGCTGTCTCCTTAAATGCTGAGAAGGCATTTGATAGGGTAGAGTGGGCTTTTCTCTTAAGAACCCTACAAAATTTTGATTTTGGACCTGACTTTTGTAAATGGATAGGGGTCCTCTATTCCAATCCTAAAGCAACATTACTTAGGAATGGAATTATGTCTCATTTTTTTGTCTTTCCAGAGGCACAAGGCAGGGTTGCTCACTCTCCCCTCTCCTGTTTACCATAGTTGTAGAGCCTCTTGCGACAATGATAAGAACAGATCCAGAACTAAAGCAGGAAGCACCAGTGACTCGGTTAATAGAAAAGTGGTCAGATGACGCAGATGCTAAGCTACAGGACTGTTTTGCTAGCACAGACTGGAACATGTTCCGGGATTCTTTAGATAGCATTGAGGAGTACACCACATCAGTCACTGGCTTCATCAATAAGTGCATCGATGATGTCGTCCCCACAGTGACCGTACATACCCCAACCAGAAGCCATGGATTACAGGAAACATCCCCACTGAGCTAAAGGGTAGAGCTGCCGCTTTCAAGGAGCGGGACTCTAACCCGGACGCTTATAAGAAATCCCGCTATGCCCTCCGACGAACCATCAAACAGGCAAAGAGTCAATACAGGACTAAGATTGAATCGTACTACACCAGCTCTGACGCTCGTCGGATGTGGCAGGGCTTGAAAACTATTACAGACTACAAAGGGAAGCACAGCCGCGAGCTGCCCAGTGACACAAGACTTCCAGACGAGCTAAACCACTTCTATGCTCGCTTCGAGGCAAGCAACACTGAAGCCTGCATGAGAGCACCAGCTGTTCCGGATGACTATGTGATCACACTCTCCGTAGCCGATGTGAGTAAGACTTTTAAGCAGGTCAACATTCACAAGGCCGCAGGGCCAGACGGATTACCAAGACGTGTACTCCGAGCATGTGCTGACCAACTGGCAAGTGTCTTCACTGAGATTTTCAACATGTCCCTGACTGAGTCTGTAATACCAACATGTTTCAAGCAGACCACCATAGTCCCCGTGCCCAAGGACTCTAAGATAACCTGCCTAAATGACTACCGACCCGTAGCACTGACGTCTGTAGCCATGAAGTGCTTTGAAAGGCTGGTCATGGCTCACATCAACACCATTATCCCAGAAACCCTTGACCCACTCCAATTTGCATACCGCCCCAACAGATCCACAGATGATGCAATCTCTATTACACTCCACACTGCCCTTTTCCACCTGGACAACAGGAACACCTACGTGATAATGCTATTCATTGACTACAGCTCAGCATTCAACACCATAGTGCCCTCAAAGCTCATCACTAAGCTAAGGATCCTGGGACTAAACACCTCCCTCTGCAACTGGATCCTGGACTTCCTGACGGGCCGCCCCCAGGTGGTAAGGGTAGGTAACAACACACCTGCCACACTGATCCTCAACACGGGGGCCCCTCAGGGGTGTGTGCTCAGTCCCCTCCTGTACTCCCTGTTCACCCATGACTGCATGGCCAGGCACGACTCCAACACCATCATTAAGTTTGCCGACGACACAACAGTGGTAGGCCTGATCACCGACAACGATGAGACAGCCTATAGGGAGGAGGTCAGAGACCTGGCCGTGTGGTGCCAGGATAACAAACTCTCCCTCAACGTGACCAAGACAAAGGCAATGATTGTGGACTACAGGAAAAAAAAGAGGACTGAGCACGCCCCCATTCTCCTCGACGGGGTTGTAGTGGAACAGGTTGAGAGCTTCAAGTTCCTTGGTGTCCACATCACCAAAGAACTATCATGGTCCAAACACACCAAGACAGTCATGAAGAGGGCACAACAAAGCCTATTCCCCCTCAGGAGACTGAAAAGATTTGGCATGGGTCCTCAGATCCTCAAAAAATTCTACAGCTGCACCATCGAGAGCATCCTGACTGGTTGCATCACTGCCTGGTATGGCAACTGCTTGGCCTCCGACTGCAAGGCACTACAGAGGGTAGTGCGTACGGCCCAGTACATCACTGGGGCCAAGCTTCCTGCCATCCAGGACCTCTATACCAGGCGGTGTCAGAGGAAGGCCCTCAAAATTGTGAAAGACTCCAGCCACCCTAGTCATAGACTGTTCTCTCTGCTACCGCACGGCAAGCGGTACCGGAGTGCCAAGTCTAGGTCCAAAAGCTTCTACCCCCAAGCCATAAGACTCCTGAATAGCTAATCATGGCTACCCGGACTATTTGCACTGCCCCCCCACCCCATCTTTTTACGCTGCTGCTACTCTGTTAATTATTTATGCATAGTCACTTTAACTCTACCCACATGTACATATTACTTCAACTACCTCATCTAGCAGGTGTCCCCGCACATTGACTCTGCACCGGTACCCCCCTGTATATATAGCCTCCCTACTGTTATTTTATTTTACTTTTGCTCTTTTTTTTTCAACACTTTTTTGTTGTTTTATTCTACTTTTTTTTATTAAAAATAAATGCACTGTTGGTTAAGGGCTGTAAGTAAGCATTTCACTGTAATGTCTGCACCTGTTGTATTCGGCGCATGTGGCCAATACAATTTGATTTGATTTGATTTGAGAAATTAGGGGTGTACATGGAGGAGGAAAAGAACACAAGCTGCTTATGTATGCAGACGGTATTCTACTGCTGGTCTCTGATCCTGTTCAGTCTGTACCACCATTACTTACTTGTATTAAATCATATTCTAGAATGTCAGGCTACAAAATTAATTGGAATAAGTCGGAAGCAATACCAATTAATGCCATGTGTTACTCTGGAACCGTTACCCCATTTAATTTCAAATGGGTTCCTACTGGGATGAAATATTTGGGTATTAAGTTGAGCTCAAATTTGGAGGAAGTGATGGGACTAAATTTTGAGCCACTACTAGTCAAGATTAAGGCCAATTTAGAAAAATGGGAAAAGATAAAACTTTCTTTATGGGGAAAGATCTACGTGAATAAAATGGTTGTGGTCGCACAATTTTATTATATCTCTGCAATGTTACCTATGAATATTCCAGACCGGTATTTTAAACAATATGACAAATTAACTAAATACTTATATATGGGAAACAATTTATATATATATATATAGGGGAAAAAATGTATTAATATGAAGAAGATGTGCTCACCAAGGGATGTAGGAGGCTTGGCTTTACCAGATGTTAAATTGTACAATTTATCACTAGAAATGGCTAAATTGGCGAATCATTGGGGCAAAGGGAATGCTGGGTTGGATTGGATAACAATAGAACGGGAACTAAGTTATCCTTTCACCCCTGTTGATACTCTGTCAAATAGTCTTACAGGGGAGAGGTCTGTTGAAACTCCCAACCCAATTTTGTTACACTCAAAAGAGGTGTGGAGAACAGTACACAAGGTATGTGGAATGTCACTTCTAAAACAAGGATACTCATCATTGTGGCACAATCCTAGGCTACGGATAGGAAATAAGTCTGTGTACTGGAAACAGTGGCTAATGAAAGGAATTCATACTATAGGTGATCTGTACAATGAAGATGTTTTAATATCATACTCAGATTTGGTACAAAAATATGATGTGGGAGAGAAGGGACATTTCTGGAAATATTTACAATTGAGAGAATGTTTGTTAACCGGCTATCAACAAAATCCAGGAAAGAACCCAATAGCTGAGTATTTGGAATTACCCAAACATAAAGCAGCAATGTATTACTCAATATTTAGTCATCTGCAGAGTAAAGACAGAACGATATGGTAAATTGACCTTAAGTGTGAAATTGAGGATGATACCTGGTTGAAGATCTTGTCCAGCTCAGGGAGGAGCATAAGGGAAGCCAGGGGGAAACTTACTCAATATAAGATACTACATAGGTTTTATTGGACCCCAACAAGGCTTCACAAGATTGGTCTGACCAATAATTCTCTGTTAGAAATGCAAAAAAGACACTAGAACATTTTTTTACACACAATATGGGAATGTACATTAGTGCTACCTTTCTGGAAGAATGTTTAAACATATCTGGAGGAATGGTTGGGGTTAAGAATTCCAGTTTCACTGAGAATATGTCTCTTGGGCGATAGAACAGAGTTACCTAATGTAACAAATGAGCAATTTACACTGATCACTGTTGGTATCGTCACAGCAGCTAGAGTAATCCTTAGAATTTGGAAGGGTCATGTCACTCCTACTCTGAAACAGTGGATAGAATCAATGTTGGAGGTAGCATCTTATGAACAAATGCTTGCTAGGATCACTGGTAGAAATGACAAATCTAGAAGCTGGACGCGTTTTATTTTCATGTTCCTAAGACTGGAAAGTGATTACTTATGCTTGTGAACCCATTTAGTTCTGTATTTAAGCTTGTGAGCTATGTTGGAGGATATGTCTGGATGTCATATTTTTTGTTTGTTTGTTTGTTTGGCACAGTGGTCTAAGGCACTGCATCGCAGTGCTAGCTGTGCCACTAGAGATCCTGGTTCTAGTCCAGGCTCTGTCGCAGCCGGCCGCAACCGGGAGACCCATGGCGGTGCACAATTGGTCCAGCGTCGTCCAAGGTAGGGGAGGGTTTGGCCGGCAGGGATGTGGGTTCGTTTCCCACGGGGGGCCAGTATGAAAAAAAAAAAAAAACGTATCCATTCACTAACTGTAAGTCGCTCTGGATAAGAGCGTCTGCCAAATGACTGAAATGTAAAATGAAATGTTTGTGGAAAAATAAATACAACTTTAATAAAATAAAATAAAAAACCTGTTTTTGCTTTGTCATTATTGGGTATTGTGTATAGATTGATGAGGGATTATTATTATTTTTTGAATAAGTTTAACGTCACAAAATGTGGAAAAAGTCAAGGGGTCTGAATTTTTTGGCTATATTATTTCAATTATGCGAGTGCAACACAATAAGCTGGTAGGGACATAAAGCTATCAGCATTTAAACAACTTCTTGGTATTAAATCATTATAGTCTATAAATTGCACATATAGGCTGTGACTTACTTAGAATTAAATACAAATTAAACGAAAACTGACTTATTAGTGCCTTTTGAATTCACATTTTTAAAAACACGAGTTTGGCCAGTCTGTGGCTTCAGGCTCATGCGATGGTGCCGGGAGAGCCAGCCAGCAGCAGAGAATACCCTTCCCACACTTGCAGAGCCACAGGGGATGCTAAAGGGCTGGGCGATATATGTATAATGTTTTTGCGCGATATTCCAAATGCCTGTTTCTCAATAATCAAGGTTTTGTAATTTTTCATTTTTATGAGCGTTTATGTCCATTTGTTCTCATGTCTTTTTGGTCTCGTCTCATTCGCTTCTTCTGTGCTGTGTGCACCTTCCAGTTTACACCAGAGAGCTGTATATAATGAAGAGATGTACATCTCCACCCTAACAATGGGAGTCGTTGTCCCAAAGGTGGGAAGAGAGGCGACAAGCTTAGGTCCAAAATAAGCTCATAGAAACGCATTGGGCTTATTTTGGACAGATTTTAGTGAGTGTAACCTTTCGCTTCGCCTCTTCCTCTATGATTTACACACACCAAGCCTATCCCCCAGCCTCTCACGCCAACAAAGTTGAGAGGTCACATCTTCCTCTCTGACAAGCGGTTTGAACTCGCTATTTTCATTTGAAGTTTGGTCCAACAGAATGGACACCAAAACACATTGATAATTAAATTATTAGTGGGTCTTATGGTTGTGGAAGGCTTATATTTAGCCTAGGTATAACTTCACAAGCCCTGAATTCCTTAGATTATTGCTGACTGTTTGAAATGCAGTGTATTTGGCCTTTAATTGTACAACAACGCTTATTTAGAGAAAACATAAAAAATTTGAGATATATATCGTGAATCGGCCATAAGTTTGAAAAAATTGAGATACGATTTTTAGGCCATATCGCCCAGCCGTAGGGGCAGACAGACCAAGCGAGCGAGAGCTCGCAGCTTTGGACGGGGAGTATGTGGAGCTCCACTGGATATGATGAGAGGCAGCTAACGTAATGAGTCTCCTCCCTCCCTCCTTCCTTCTCCCACCCCTTTCCGTCCTCCCAACAGACAAATGATGGGAGAAGACAGTCTGCAGTCAGTCAGGCCTCCCTCTCGCTTTCTTTTTTTCCTCTGTCTGTCTCTTTCTTGTTCTCCATATGTCTCCCCCTTCCCCATCTCTTCCCTTTCTCTCTCTCCCTCTCTCTTTCCCTCTCGTTCCCTTCCTGTCTCTCTCTCTCTCCCCCTCTCTTTCTCTCTCTCTCTCTCTCTCTCTCTCTCTCAATGCAATTCAATTCAAAAGTCATTTTGGCATGGAAATTGTTGTATATTAAGGTTGTACGTTTCGTACCTCCGTACTTACCATAGTTGTATGTGCAAAGCATCATGGGTGTAGAATGTTGTAGAAGAGCACGTTCAGATAAATGATCCCCGTCTCACGTCTCATCATTATTTAATTGTTATAAAGACGTGGTTATGAAACCCACGAGACATAACAAAAGATTGGCGACGAATAAGTCTGAACCTATGGGAACTAGCTATTCTGTCTGGAAGAAGTCGGTTTTTACACGTTTAAAACTGTTATTTTACATGGTACAGTCTAGGCTAATGTTAGCACAGTGTATTGCTAGCAGAGGCAAGTGCATAGTCGAGCTAGCTAAGAGAGAGTGTTAGTATTGTCATCTAGGCTTGAGCGGTATACCGTATACCAGGCTATTTGGAAATAGCCACGGGATGGTTTTTCAATACCGTCAATACCGTTTCTCAAATAATATATATATTTGTAGGTACTTCTTAATTAAATACCTGCAGTCAACTTGTGCAATACATTAGGAGATAAAGCAGATCGTGTTCTTCATTTCACCTGTCACATTATTTGACATTATGAAGCTTACTGTAGTTCCCCAGAACAGTTGAGCCAGTCATGTGTTTGTTTGTAAATAACGGGAGAAAGCGGGAACGGGCGAGTCCAGTTGTGTATTGACAGGGGTCGCGTTTTATATTGAAAGTCAACGGTGTTGTTTAGCTTCAATAGAGTGATCAGGGATGTACAACTATAGCTTTCCTTCACAGAAAATACATTAGTACAACACATTTGGCAAAACATTTTCATCCGATGACAACAGAAGTGCAATTGGCTGAGTAAATTAGCTTCCAATGAAAAAGCAAGGTATATTTTGCAAAAACGATGCATGGCCATCACATTTTATAATGTTTATCATAGAAATAATGTAGCCAGCTACATTTCCTAATGTTTTGCTTAAAGTTCATCTTGCATTTTACTGGAGAAAAGTAGCTACACATCAGTCAGAGCGCTGTCTGGCGATAGAATGCCTGTTAGTGAATACTCATCCGAGTGGAGAAGTGCAACTGAAGCACAAAATTAGTCTGATGCCGAGCAGAAATTACAATAAGAAGCATTTTAGATTTGCATTTACAAAACGCAGCAAGAGATTTCTTATGTGTTTTATCTTTTTGTCCTGCGTGAAAGACGTAGAATTCTGCGTTAACGCGACCCCTAAGTTTTACTTGATAGTTATTTAAGTAAGTGGCTGAATTAATAAGGTGACGGGGCATCATATTGTGTTAGCTTCCTGCTATGTTTGATAAGTCAAAGCCATTTGGATGAGTTATCTGTACAGCTGCCAGTGCTATCTTGATTTCCTTGCGTTCTTTTCCTCTCCATTCTCGGCCCATCTGCTCCTCCCTTATCTTCTCCGAGCAGAGCAGGCAGGCCCGTTGCCCTATCGACTCTAGACTTCACACAGACACAGCGTGTACACATGTTGCTCCAGAGCCAGTACTGTTCTTCCTTCACATAGGCATGCGTCAAAACTTTGTTCATTTTTCATAATGTCTGTCATTTACATTTGCTTGTAAATAAATATCCAAACTCACCAAAAAGGACATTCGGTAGCTCCTACCTATATATGTATAACTTTATGAGCTGGATTGCTGGTCTTTGCAATTCGTTTATTTTCATTTGCGCTCGTTAGCATATTTAGTTAGCAGCCTCCATGGAAACTCACTATTAGTTGTGCTAATTTTGTTAGCATTCTGATCATAAACGGCCAATGGGCTTTTTTGCGGTTTTTATTTTCTGCACCCCCTTGTGTACTAAGCCGGTTATACCGTAAATGTGAAAAAATGAAAATCTGGATACCGCCCAACCCTATCGTTATGGACGGCAGAAAAGGATTTGAGATGGAAGTCGGAGCGGGAAACAATGTGATTAAAAGGGGAGGAAAGCAAAGGGACATTTATTCAACTGTGAAGGTGAACTTTAGGTACTGTCCTTTGCCGTTTGGAATCACAAGTGTGCCAGCGCTGTTCCAGAGGGCGATGGACCAGATCGTGAGTGTATTGCCAGGAGTACAATGCTACCTGAATGACATCCTCGTTACTGGAAAGGACGAAGACGACCATCTCCAAAATGTAGATTCGACCTTACAGAGATTGAAGGACTACAGACTGCGAGTTCGTAAGGACAAATGTGCATTCTTTCAATCGTCTGTTAAATACCTTGGACACGTCATTGAGGCTACGGGCCTCCACAAGGCTCTGTCCAAGGTCAATACTATCTTGGACAGCCCAGCTCCTCAGAATGTGAGCAAACTACGTTCTTTCCTGGAGTTACTAAATTACTATGGACGCTTTTTCCAAAGCTTAGCAACAAAGCTGAAGCCGCTGCATCAGTTGCTTTGTCAGGACAAAACATGGAAATGGACAGAACAATGAAAGGAAGCATTCATGAAAACCAAGGAAACACTCCTGAAATCTGAGGCATGGACACACTTTGACCCGTCATTGCCCATCCAACTAGCTTGTGATGCTAGTCCATATGGTGTGGGAGCAGTCGTGTCCCATATCATGGCTTCAGGTGAAGGGAAGCTGATCGCTTTCGCATCGAGGACATTGAAGTAACTACGCACTGATAGAACGAGAAGCCCTAGTTTTTGGCGTGCGTAATTTTCACCAGTATCTGGACCGCATACTTGGATTCCATCACTTGCTGCAAGCAGAGTGCAAAGGTGGGCTTTGTTGTTGTCAGCACACACCTACGACATCAAGTACCGCAAGTCAGAACTGCACAGCAATGCAGATGGACTCTCCAGGTTAGCACTACCTGTGGTCAAACCAGATTCATGCCAAGTGGACATCTTCTACTTCAGGCAAGTGGAGAACGCACTAGTCACTTCCTCACAAGTGCGGAGAAACACCAGAAACTAACCGGTGTTATCTGAAGTGATGGACATCAACATCAAAGGTACAGGAGATGCTCCGGAACTGAAACCTTACCTTTCCAGGAGAACTGAGCTGTCAGTACAGACCGGTTGCCTGGTGTGGGGGAGGAGAGTTATCATTCCGCCTTCGCTGAGGAAACCAGTGTTACAACAGTTACGCTCAGGTCATTGTGGAATGATTTGCATTGAGGTGAAAGTGAAAACATGTTCCTCATGTCAGAAGGTTCGCAACGTACATCAACTTCCACTTCTTCATCCGTGGGATTGACCGGAAGAGGCGTGGCAATGCATACACATCAACTTTTTACATTTACGTCATTTAGCAGACGCTCTTATCCAGAGCGACTTACAAATTGGTGCATTCACCTTATAGCCAGTGGGATAACCACTTTACAATATTTATTTTTTTATTTTTTTGGTGGGGTAAGGGGGGTAGAAGGATTACTTTATCCTATCCCAGGTATTCCTTAAAGAGGTGGGGTTTCAAGTGTCTCCGGAAGGTGGTGAGTGACTCCGCTGTCCTGGTGTCGTGAGGGAGCTTGTTCCACCATTGGGGTGCCAGAGCAGCGAACAGTTTTGACTGGGCTGAGTGGGAACTGTGCTTCCGCAGAGGTAGGGGGACCAGCAGGCCAGAGGTGGATGAACGCAATGCCCTCGTTTGGGTGTAGGGACTGATCAGAGCCTGAAGGTACGGAGGAGCCGTTCCCCTCACAGCTCCGTAGGCAAGCACCATGGTCTTGTAGCAGATGCGAGCTTCAACTGGAAGCCAGTGGAGTGTGCGGAGGAGCGGGGTGACGTGAGAGAACTTTGGAAGGTTGAACACCAGACGGGCTGCGGCATTCTGGATGAGTTGTAGGGGTTTAATGACACAGGCAGGGAGCCCAGCCAACAGCGAGTTGCAGTAATCCAGACGGGAGATGACAAGTGCCTGGATTAGGACCTGTGCCACTTCCTGTGTGAGGCAGGGTTGTACTCTCCGAATGTTGTAGAGCATGAACCTACAGGATCGGGTCACCGCCTTGATGTTAGCGGAGAACGACAGGGTGTTGTCCAGGGTCACGCCAAGGCTCTTAGCACTCTGGGAGGAGGACACAACGGAGTTGTCAACCGTGATGGCGAGATCATGGAACGGGCAGTCCTTCCCCGGGAGGAAGAGCAGCTCTGTCTTGCCGAGGTTCAGCTTGAGATGGTGATCCGTCATCCACACTGATATGTCTGCCAGACATGCAGAGATGCGATTCGCCACCTGGTTATCAGAAGGGGGAAAGGAGAAGATTAGTTGTGTGTCGTCTGCGTAGCAATGATAGGAGAGGCCATGTGAGGATATGACAGAGCCAAGTGACTTGGTGTATAGCGAGACTTCACAGTTCCATTCAAAGACAGAATGTTTCTCGTGGTAGTGGATGCTCAAAGCAAGTGGCCAGAACTTGCCATCATGAGGTCTACTACCGCAGGGAAGACCATCGAGATGCTTGGAAGTGTTTAGTCAGTTCGGATCACCACTCCAACTCGTTAGCAACAACGGACCGCAGCTACTGTCCCAAGAAATGGCTACATTCCTACAGGTGAATGGCGTACAGCATATCAGGTCTGCACTGTATCTCAGGATCAAGGGACACTGCACCAATGCTTTAACAGCTTCCTGCTATCCTACAGGAAGACACCTCATGCAACCACCAAAGCTTCGCCTGCATCACTACTCATGAAGAGATAGCTACACACAAGCTTCGACCTACTCAAAACTCTGAACGCAAATGAGACAGTGCAACCCCACACAGAAAATACTACAGTTTACTATAGAATACTACAGTACTTACTATAGATTTCTGTAATAAACTGTAGTATACTGTAGAATACTGTAATACACACTGTTGTATTCCTCGATCATGTGTAGTACTTAGTATATAATTTTTTAGTATACTGTAGAATACTATAGTAAATACTAAAGTATTATCCACAAAAAACACTCTAGTAAATACTACAGAAATGTCTGCAAAAACACTACGGTCCGCAAAAACACTGAATGTTTTAGCTATAGTAAATACTAAAGTATTTAATTTGCTATACCCTGCCCATTCCCCTACCCTATATCCCAATTTGTGCCAACCGTAAGTGAGAAACATATTGTGTTCCCTATAGGTTATAGAAAAGAGCAGAAGCTCTGAACTCTCATTTCAGAACCAAGTCCTACCTACCTACCCTACCTACCTACCTGTTATGGAAAATGTGTTATTTTAGTATTTCACCAGTATGTTTCCTCAAGGAGAAAGCCCCCCACTTCTATATCAAAGATAATACAACTAAAACACTTTAGTAAATACTACAGTAATGTCCCCAAAAACACTACAGTATACTACAGTCCACAAAAACAATACAGTAATTACCATAGTATATACTAATCTTTTTTTACTACAGTATTTATACTATAATAAACTGTAAATACTACAGTATTCACTGTAGTGTTTTTGCGTACTTCAGTCCCCATAACACTACAGTGAAAACGACATTAAAGTCTGCAAAAACACTACAGTGAATACTATAGTATTCCTACCATAGTATACACTTTAGTATTTTTTCATGTGGGATGTCAACAGGAGAGCCAAGTCAAACGTGTGAACTAAGAGCAAAGGACAGCGCTTTTAATCCTGGACAAACTGTCTTAGCTAGGAACTACCTCAACGGACAAAAGTGGTTTCCTGCTACAGTCATTGCTCAGATTGGTCCTGTGTCCTACACTATCCAGACTGCAGAGGACTGTTGTTCATAATGGGGACAATTTGTGTAAGAGTGGAGGAGATGTTGTATATAAAGGTTGTACTTCCGTACTTACCTTAGTTGTACTTACCTGAGATGGCGCCGGAGAAGATGGCTGCCGATGGCTTCCGTACAGCCCTCTAACCAATTGTCCCATTATGTGTGTTTTTTCGCGTTATTTGTAATTTATTCTGTACATAATGTTTCTGCCATCGTCTCTTATAACCAAAAAGAGCTTCTGGATATCAGGACAGCGATTACTCACCTCGTATTGGACAAAGATTTTTTCTTCAACAAATCGGACGCGAAGGATATCCTACAGACACCCGACAAGGCCCAAATCCCCGTCATTCGCAGGAGAAAGAGACGTGGACGTAAGTCGGGGTGCCTTGTAAGGATCCAACGGCGAGCAAGTAAACTGCCTCTTCCATCAATCCTATTAGCCAATGTTCAATCATTTGAAAACAAATTAGATGACCTAAGATTACGGTTATCCTACCAACGGGACATTAAAAACTGTAATATCTTATGTTTCACCAAGTCGTGGCTAAACGACGACATGGACAACATACAGCTGACGGGATATACGCTACATCGGCTGGATAGAACGGCCGACTCCGGTAAGACAAGGGGTGGCGGTCTGTGTATATTTGTAAACAACAGCTGGTGCACAAATCAAATACCGTATTGGTCCGAATATAAGACGACCCTGATTATAAGACGACCCCCCGTTTTTCAACACAAACATTTAGAAAAACAGATTTGCAGACTAGATTTGCCGAACAAAGAACTTCATTTTATTTTAAAATAACAATATTAAAAACACAGTGAATTAAACACAAAGGCAAACTATGTACAGTATGATTCAAAATTAATATCAAGCAATAATAAAGCAACATTTTTAAATAACAGAGAAAATACAGGCCACACATTTAACTAAACTTAACAAAAATTCGCCAAACTTCTCCTCCGATGTCTCTCTATCCCTCACACACGTCCTCTGCCCCGCTGTGTTCGCTCTCGCTGTCATCGCTCCCCAGCTGCTCCGCTTCCACCGGCTCCTCCCAAAGCACGTCGTCCTCGCTGCCGTCCAATGCATTTGAGATGCAACATTTTTTAAAGCCATCGATGATGCTCTGTGAGGGAATAGCATCCCATGCATGCAGGATCCATTCACACAGTAGACGGACTGACGGCTTCTGTATTTTCCCGGTCGGTGTGAGTGCGTGGTTGCCAGACAGGAGCCACTCTGTGTATTTTTTTCGCAGGTTATCCTTGAAAGGCTTGTTCACAACTACGTCCAACACCTGTAGCTGGCTTGTCATTCCCCCTGGTATGATCACAAGATCCCCGTTCATTGCTCGCACCTGACTTTTCACGGGCTCAGTCAGATGTCCGCGGAACGCATCCAGAACGAGCATGTTCCTCCTCTTCCTCAGTCCCCCGTAGCGTGCGCCCCACACAACCTTTAGCCAGTCCACTACAAGCCCCGACTCCATCCAGCCCTTCTCCTGGGCGCGCACAATAATGCCAGCTGGCATTGGGTCCTTTGGCACAGTCTTACGCTTAAGAATGACATACGGGGGGAGTTTGCTGCCACCAGCGAGACATGTCAACATGACAGTGACGCGGCTCTTCTCGTTGCCCGTTGATTTCACCAACACAGACTTTTCTCCCTTTCTATTGACAGTCACCGATGTTGGCATGTCGAAATAAACGGGTGTCTGATCAGCATTGCCGATCTGATCCAGCGGGTAGGAGTGCTTCTTCCTCAGGTTGATAACAAAGCGCTGAAACGAAAGCAGCTTCTCTCCGAAGTCTGACGGCAGGCGTTGGGCCAAACTCGTTCTCCGTCTAAGTGACAGTCCATTACGCCGCATCATCCTACGACACCAGCCGAGGCTGGCTTTAAATCCAGTGATGTTGAGCTCTCTGGCGATTTCCAGGGCCTTAACCTGGATGACAGCTCTGGTAATGGGCATTCCCTCACTTCTTTTTTCCCTGACATATTCAAAAACCCTCCGGTCAACCTCAATGAAACGACCACTTTGAGGACCACGGAAGGATTTTCGCTGACTGTTAGCATCTTTTAGACGTTGTTTTTCTGCTCGCCATCTTCTTACATTACACTCAGTGACCCCGAATGTCTTGGCAGCTTGGCAGTTGTTAGATGACTCTGCCTTATTGACAACCATTATTTTGAAATTGGCATCATAGCTCCTCCGCTGTTGTTTATTGACCTGGCCCACTTTTGAGCCACTTGTCTCTAAATGGTCAGCCTGTCTTTCCATCTTTAAACACCGGTAACGGGCTGGTTGTTAAGGACGCCTCTTCCCTCCGTCCGGAACGAATTTTTGGCGCCATCTGTGCCCGCGAATGTGTATTGACATTTAAAGGGAGCGCCGAAGAAGAGAAACTGCGCTCTGAATACTAGACCCCGAATATAAGACGACCCGACTTTTTTGGACCTATTTCGAGGGGAAAAAAGGCCGTCTTATATTCGGACCAATACGGTACTAAGGAAGTCTCAAGGTTTTGCTCGCCTGAGGTAGAGTATCTTATGATAAGCTGCATGCAAGATCTCAACTCGTGGAGTAGCAATGATCATGAGAACGGTGAGGAATCAGCCCAGAACTACACGGGAGGATCTTGTCAATGATCTCAAGGCAGCTGGGACCATAGTCACCAAGAAAACAATTGGTAACACACTACGCCGTGAAGGACTGAAATCCTGCAGCGCCCGCAAGGTCCCCCTGCTCAAGAAAGCACATATACAGGCCCATCTGAAGTTTGCCAGTGAAAATCTGAATGATTCAGAGGAGAACTGGGTGAAAGTGTTGTGGTCAGATGAGACCAAAATCGAGCTCTTTGGCATCAACTCAACTCGCCGTGTTTGGAGGAGGAGGAATGCTGCCTATGACCCCAAGAACACCATCCCCACCGTCAAAGATGGAGGTGGAAACATTATACTTTGGGGGTGTTTTTCTGCTAAGGGGACAGGACAACTTCACCGCATCAAAGGGACGATGGACGGGGCCATGTACCGTCAAATCTTGGGTGAGAACCTTCTTCCCTCAGCCAGGGCATTGAAAATAGGTTGTGGATGGGTATTCCAGCATGACAATGACCCAAAACACACGGCCAAGGCAACAAAGGAGTCGCTCAAGAAGAAGCACATTAAGGTCCTGGAGTGGCCTAGCCAGTCTCCAGACCTTAATCCCATAGAAAATCTGTGGAGGGAGCTGAAGGTTCGAGTTGCCAAACGTCAGCCTCGAAACCTTAATGACTTGGAGAAGATCTGCAAAGAGGAGTGGGACAAAATCCCTCCTGAGATGTTTGCAAACCTGGTGGCCAACTACAAGAAACGTCTGACCTCTGTGATTGCCAACAAGGGTTTTGCCACCAAGTGCTAAGTCATGTTTTGCAGAGGGGTCAAATACTTATTTCCCTCATTAAAATGCAAATGAATTTATAACATTTTTGACATTAGTTTTTCTGGATATTTTTGTTGTTATTCTGTCTCTCACTGTTCAAATAAACCTATCATTAAAATTATAGACTGATCATGTCTTTGTCAGTGGGCAAACGTACAAAATCAGCAGGGGATCAAATACTTTTTTCCCTCACTGTATATTAAGCAGACGGCAAGATTTTCATGTTTTTATTTTATTTACGGAGAGCCAGGGGCACACTCCAACACTCAGACATCATTTACAAAGGAGTATTTGTGTTTAGTGAGTCCGCCAGATTAAAGGCAGTGGGGATGACAACCTGTTATATTGATAGGTGTGTGAATTGGACCATATTGCTGTCCTGCCTGAGCAATCGAAATGTAACGAGTACTTTTGGGTGTCAGGGAAAATGTATGGGAGTAAAAAGTACATATTTTCTTTAGGAATATAGTGGAGTAAAAGTAGTCAAAAATATAAATAGTAGAGTAAAGTACAGACACCCAAAAAAACAACTTAAGTATTTTTACCTGGTTACTTTATACCACTGGAACTGATCCCCGTCTCCCGTCTCATCATTATTGAATTGTTACGAAGACGTGGTTATGAAGCCCACAAGACATAACAGAAAGTGTTAATCACATACATGCCAAAGCAAACACAAAGAAACATATCAAATCTCTCTCTCCCTCACAGGAAGCTGTACAAGGCGGAGAAGTTGCCCTCCCACTCCTTTGAGATTGACCATGAGGACATGGACAAGGATGAGGTCAGGCCTGTTTCATGGATCCTTTTCCCTTTAAAGTGCACTACTTTTGAACAGGGCCCATATGGCTCTTGTCAATAGTAGTGCACTATATATGGAATAGGGTGTCATTTGTGATGTAGCCTGAGTATGATGAATAGTCAGAGGCCATTGATTAGCCCTACTGTTAAACTGTCATAATGCATGTCTGCTCGCATATTTCTTCTGTTTTTGGTCGAGCGCCATTGAGCACAAGCTTAATTCAATTGAGTTCAACTGAGCCAGAATCAATGACTCTCCAAAAACAATATCCTGGCTCCTCCAGGTCTCGGCTCTGTTACAACAGATGTATGTTCCTGACAAATCAGGCATCATAGAATGAAATAGAACAAAGTATCATATTGTATCTCGATGGCAGACATATTTAGACCTTGGTTATTGAGACATGGGTTAGTCCCAAATGGCACCCTTTGTAGTGAACTACTTTTGACCAGAGCCCTATAAAGTTGTATTCCCTAAAAGTAGTGCATTTTATGGGGAATAGTTTGCCATTTGGGACATACCCATCGAGCCTGATTTAAAGATGTTTGTTTTGGTTTTTGCAGGACACAACGTCTTTGTCCTCGTCTAAAGGAGGAGGAGGAGGAGGAGGAGGGATTGGTGTGTTCCGATCGGGGTGGCTCTATAAAGGGAACTTCAATAGCACTGTCAACAACAGCATCACTGTTCGGGTGAGGAAGTGTGCCCCCCCCCCTCTCAATTCAATTCAAAGGGCTTTATTGGCATGGGAAACAGACACTATATAAAAAAAAGTATGTGGACACTCCTTCAAATTAGTGGATTTGGCTATTTCCCGTTGCTGACAGGTGTATACAATCGAGCACACAGCTATGCAATCTCCATAGACCAACATTGGCAGTAGAATGGCCTTACTGAAGAGCTCAGTGACTTTCAAAGTGGCACCGTCATAGGATGCCACCTTTCCAACAAGTCAGCTCGTCAAATTTCTGCCCTGCTAGAGCTGCCCCGGTCAATTGTATGTGCTGTTATTGTGAAGTGGAAACGTCTAGCAGCAACAACGGCTCAGCCGTACAAGCTCACAGAACGGGACCGTCGAGTGCTGAAGTGCGTAGCGCGTAACAATTGTCTGTCCTCGGTTGCAACACTCACTACCGAGTTCCAAACTGCCTCTGGAAGCAACGTCAGCACAATAACTGTTCATAGGGAGCTTCATGAAATGGTTTTCCATGGCCGAGCAGCTGCACACAAGCCTAAGATCACCATGTGCAATGCCAAGCATCAGCTGGAGTGGTGTAAAGCTCGCTGCCATTGGACTCTGGAGCAGTAGAAACTTCGTTCTCTGGAGTGATGAATCACGCTTCACCATCTTGCAGTCTGACGGGTGAATCTGGGTTTGGCGGATGCCAGAAGAACGCTACCTGCCCCAATGCATAGTGCCAACTGTAAAGTTTGTTGGAGGAGGAATAATGGTCTGGGGCTGTTTTTCATGGTTCGGGCTAGACCCCTTAGTTCCAGTTATGGGAAATCTTAACGCTACAGCATACAATGACATTCTAGATGATTCGATGCTTCCAACTTTGTGGCAACAGTTTAGGGAAGGCCCTTTCCTGTTTCAGCATGACAATGCCCCCGTGCACAAAGCGAGGCCCATACAGAAATGGTTGTCGAGAACGGTGTGGAAGAACTTGACTGGCCTACACAGAGCCCTGACCTCAACCCCATCGAACACCTTTGGGATGAATTGGAACGCCGACTGCGAGCAAGGCGTAATCGCCCAACATCAGTGTCCGACCTCACTAATGCTCTTGTGGCTGAATGGAAGCAAGTCCCCGCAGCAACATTCCAACATCTAGTGGAAAGCCTTCCCAGAAGAGTGGAGGCTGTTATAGCAGCAAAGGGGGGACCAACTCCAGGTTAATGCCCATGATTTTGGAATGAGATGTTCGACAAGCAGGTGTCTACATACTTTTTGTAGTGTATGTTTACATTGCTAAAGCAAGTGAAATAGATAATAAACATTTCAAATGTCATATTATGCCAATGTACAGTGTTATAACGATGTGCAAATAGTTAAAGTACAAAAGGGAAAATAAATCAACATAAATATGGGTTGTATTTACAATGGTGTTTGTTCTTCACTGAATGCTCTTTTCTTGTGGCAACAGGTCACAAATCTTGCTGCTGTGATGTCACATTGTGGTTTTTTACCCAATAGAAATGGGAGTTAATCAAAATTGGATTTCTTTTCAAATTCTTTGTGGGTCTGTCTCTCGTGCTCTCTCTTTGATACCTGTACTCCTTTCTTTTTGAAGTTTCTTCCCCTCTCTCCACCATCTTTTTTCTACATCTTCGTAGGACTCTTTCCTACTACATTCATTTCTCTCACACATACTCTCTCTCTCACACACACACTCTCACACACACACTCACACACACACTCTCACACACACACACTCTCACACACACACTCTCGCTCACACACACTCTCTCACACACACACTCTCACACACACACTCTCTCACACAAACTCTCTCTCACACACACACTCTCACACACACACATTTCTTGACTCTCTCTCTCTCTTTTCTCTATCATCGCACTCTTTTCCTGGTCTCCCTCTCAGCCTCTCCCTCCCATCCTGTCTTCTGACAAAGCAGACTCTTAGTCTGACCGGCCCTGCAGGGTCCTCGCGCTCTTTTATGACCTCATCAGTCCCCTGATTGTGGCTTTAAGTTATGGCCTGTTCTCTTCTAAGGAGACCTTGTGTTAATGTAGAGCACCACTGGCCCAGGCCACGTCTAATTTACTGTCACACAGGTCACATAATCCGTGACTACGACCCAAATGGCACACTCTTCCATATAGTGCACTACTTTATAGGGAATAGGTTGCCATTTGGGACACAACCTCAGATCACGTACTGTAGTGACACGTTCAGTGATGAACAGAGTGTGTTATTGTCTGGGTTAGGGTGACTACGTCTTTATTGCCTGTAATTGATTTTGATGGGGTTGTATTTTTATTTTGACGTCCCCTGTAGTCGTTCAAGAGGAGGTACTTCCAGCTGACACAGCTGACTGATAACTCCTACATCATGAACTTTTACAAAGATGAGAAGATCTCCAAAGAACCCAAGGGCTGCATCTTCCTGGACTCGTGTACCGGTGTGATTCAGGTGGGTAGAGGATGATGGAGTCCCAATAGACTGTGAAATTAGATTTACACGCACGCAAGCATGCATGCATTCAGCTATACATACACACGTGCGCATGCACAAATACATACACACACACCACACATATACATAGACACACTTGCTAATGAACTTATCAAGTCAGCAGCTGTAAAACGCCACTGGCACACATTAAAAACCAGTTCCCTATAGACTATCCAATTGAGGAGCTCGGAGTGTTGCAACTTTCCCTGGCTAAGACTCTTGAGAGGAAATACACTGAACAAAAATATAAACGCAACAAGTAAAGTGTTGGTCCATGTTTCATGAGCAGAAAAAAAAATCCCAGAAATGTTTCATATGCTCTAAAAGCTTATTTCTCTCAAATTTAGTGCACATATTTGTTTACATACCTGTTTTTGAGTATTTCTCCTTTGCCAAGATAATCAAGAGGCTGATTAAACAGCATGATCATTACACAGGTGCACCTTGTGCTGGAGACAATGAAAGGCCACTTTAAAATGTGCAGTTTTGTCACACAACGCAATGCCACAGAAGTCTCAAGTTTTGAGGGAGCGTGCAATTGGCACCCTGACTGCAGGAATGTCCACCAGAGCTGTTGTCAGATAATTTAATGTTAATTTCTCTACCATAAGCTAAAACGTTGTTTTAGAAAATGTGGCAGTACGTCGAACCGGCATCACAACCGCAGACCACAACGGGGGTGCTGAGGAGTATTTCTGTCTGTAATAAAGCCCTTTTGTGGGAGAAAACTCATCCTGATTGGCTGGGCCTGGCTGCCAAGTGGGTGGGCCTATGCCCTCCCAGGCCCACCCATGGCTGCACCCCCGCCCAGTCATGTGAAATCCATAGATTAGGGCCTATTTAATGTATTTCAATTGACTGATTTCCTTATATGAGCTGCAACTCTGTAAATTATTTGAAATTGTTGCATGTTGCGTTTATATTTTTCTTCAGTATAGGTGTAGTCAGGTCTATAAATGCAGCAGGAAGGCTATCAAAGACCTCTTATTAACTGCATCCCAAATGGCACCGTATTCCCTACATAGTGCACTACTAATGACCAGAGCTCTATGGGTTATTGTAACACAATGTTACAATGTGGATACGATAGGAGATTTCACAGACGCAACCAGTCGTGCACTACCCAAATGCACAAAATTCACTAATTTACTGACTTGTCTGTCAAAGTACTGTGCAAACTAACACTAACCAAAACACCACCTCTAGAACAACCGTCTGAGGAAGCACGCCTTTGAGCTGAAGATGAACGAGGTGACGTACTTCGTGCTGGCGGCGGAGAGCGAGCAGGACATGGAGGAGTGGATCAGTACCTTGACCCGGATTCTCCAGATCAGCCCCAATGACGGGCCCACCCCGCTGATGCAGCTGGACCGCAAGAGTTTAGACCTCATCGACACACGGAAAGGTGAGTACTCTGGACCTCCATACAGATTCAGGATCAGCTTCCCTGGTTCCAGATCTGTTTGTGCTGTCTAGCCAACTTGTTATGTATTTGGCGTGACCATAGGAGTTGGCAAGACAGCACAAACAGACATGGGACCAGGCTACCAGAACCCTAGGGTGGATTACAGAACCATAACAGTAAAATAACTTCATACTTATTTTTATTTGTTATAATTTTTTTACCCCTTTTTCTCCCCAATTTCGTGATATCCAATTGGTAGTTAGTCTTGTCCCATCGCTGCAACTCCCGTACGGACTCAGGAGCAGCTAAGGTCGAGAGCCATGCGTCGTCCGAAACACGACCCTGCCAAGCAGTGCCTTAGACCGCAGCGCCACTCGGGGGAGCCAAATAACATCATACTTAACGAAGTGGCAGAACACATTTGCTGTAATTGAAGTCTGGTATTCATCATGGCTGTAGGATATTCTGCCATGGCTAAGGGGAGACTTAATGTGCGGTGACTTGATCCTTATTGTTAGTGTTACACCAGGAAATTCGACCCGGCACAAGGCAAAACACTCCACCTTGGTTTTTATAGCTTAAACAAAGTAAAAAAGCCTCAGTCTCGAATATAACCAAACAAATTGCTCACACCGCCCTGGACCATGGAGAATTGAGGTTGTCAAAACGACTACAAATGATGTAATAACCGTAGTCATCATGGTTCTGTGTTGCTGTACTAACATGGTGTTAAATCAAGTTGGGGGTACGAACTGACCTGAGCCTTATTAGCCATTAAGCTCCATATAATATCACCTGGAAGTGGTGTGGTGTACAGTTTCGTCAACCGCGCTGGCTGGTGGAGCTCCCAGGGCTAATCCATAAACTAAGTCACACTTAGTTAGTTATTATCCAGGTGTAGGAGTAGTGGTGGCTATTCAGCAACTTGATGGTCCGTACCAGGCTGTGATGCAGCCCGACAGTATGCTCTCTATGGTGCTCCTGTATAACACTGTGAGGGCCCTCAGGGACAGGTCAAATTTCTTCAGCCTCCTGACGTTAAACAGTTGCTGTCGTGCCTTCTTCACCACGGTGTCCATGTGGTTTGACCATTTCAGCTCATCTCAGATGTGTACGCCGAGGAACTTTACGTTTTTGACCGTCTCCACGGCGGCCCCATTGATGAGGATGGGGGCGTGTCCAGCCTGGTTCCTCCTGAAGTCCACAATCAGCTCCTTTTTTTTGCTGACGTTGAGGGAGAGTTTGTTTACCTGGCACCACACCGTCAGAGTGCCTAACTCCTTCCTATAGGCCGCTTCGTAATTGTTGGTAATCAGGGTTACTACTGTCGTGTCATTAGCGAACTTGATGGAGTTGTAACTGTGTGAGGCCATGCAGTCGTGGGTATACAGTGAGTACAGGAGGGGACTGAGGACGCACCCTTGTGGGGCCCCCATGTTGAGGATCAGTGTGGATGAGGCAAGGGTTGTAACCAAAATTATTTTCTAATCGTTTTGTTCCGAACAGAACCACTTTTCTTTTTCTTCGTTCCACTGTTCTGACCAGCAAAATAAAGTTCTGAACCGGTTTGAACCCAAAAAAGTACCCGTCTATAAAGTTCCTTTCTGTTCCTTTTTTAACCTGTAAAATCTACAGTTTTGTACATTTAGCTCATTAAATTACTTCACCAATCAGTGCGGATAGAGCAGGCAAGCTTTTAGTTGTTTACATGCGTGATGGACAGACAAGTGTAGCCTATGGCGCAAGATGTGACTGACATTTTATGGGTGGGGAGAGAGCGAGAGGGTTACATTATCTGAATTAGGTCCACAGAATTATACCCAGGAGGAGCGGCTTCTATGAAGGAACTTTGAATGTCCTTTGAGCTAGCTAGCTAACAAGCTTGAGCTATCTAGCTAACAAGCTTGTGTGTGAGAGCGGCACCAGAATTAAAAACACATCTTACCTTTTTGTAGTTAATAAATCCAACATGAAACATGATAACTAGGCCTATAGTATTCTTAACTAGCATTGAAAACGTTAATCCATTATTCTCTAGCTAATAAAAAATCTCTATCTTCGCATGCTTCTAACGTCAGTAGAGTAGCCTATGCTTCGGAGGGGGGAGGGGCAGGTAGCCTAAACAGGCACACACAAAGATTTTCAGCTCGCAGACAGATGCTGGAATACGTTTCTGAGTGACAAAGTGAGGGCTTTGCATAGGCGCTTTTGTTGCCTGCCTGAAACGTAAAAGAAAGTTATTACCGGTTTTCATGCTTTTAAAATAACGGTTCTAGTTCTGGAACAGTATGGATCACTTTCGTTCCCGGTTCCATTTTGGTTCCTTGAAAAATGACTTTATTTTCCGGTTTTCGGTTCTGTTCGCTGAACCTGTTCCAACCCTTTGGACGAGGTAATGTTGCCTACCTTCACCATCTGGGGGCGGCCTGTCAGGAAGTCCAGGACCCACTTGCTTAGGGAGGAGTTCAGTCCCAGGGCTGTGAGCTTTGTGGTGAGTTTAGAGGGCACTATGGTATTGAAGGCCGAGCTGTAGTCGATCAACAACATCTTCACATGCATTCCTCTTGTCCAGATGGATGAGGGCAGTGTGCAGTGCAATGGCGATTGCGTCGTCCGTGGATCTGTCGGGGCGGTAGGCGAATTTGAGAGGGTGGAGTGTGTCAGGGAAGGAGGAGGTGATGTAGTTTTTGACTAGCCTCTCGAAGCACTTCATGATGACGGACGTGGGTGCTACGGGACGGTAGTCATGTCAGTGGACATCTTGCTGGTAGGGCTAACGGCCTGAGCTAGAGAGAGATTGAAAATGTCAGAAAACACAACAGCTAGCTGGTCTGCACATGCTCTGAGGGCACGGCTAGGGATGCCATCTGGGCCGCCAGCCTTGCAAGGGTTAACACGTTTGAATGACTTACATACTTCCTCAGTGGAGACCATAAGCACTTAGCCCTCGTTGTCCTCAGGGGCTCTCCTCGGCAGCGCAAAGTCGTTTTGCATGAAGAAAAAGGTGTTTAGCTGTCTTTTTGTAATCCGTGATTGTTAGGAGCCCCTGCCACATACGCCTAGTATCCGACCCGCTGAATTTCTCCTCCACTTTGTCCCTATACTTGTGTCTCGCCATCTTGATCGATCTTCGTAGGTCGTATTTGTTCTGTTTAACCACACAATGAGAGGAGAGGAGCAGCAGACCTTGGTGCCCCAGAGCACTAATACACATTCAGGCCCCTGCACTACTTCTGATCTTTCTCTTTCTCTCTCTCTTTCTCTCTCTCTCTCTTTCTCTCTCTCTCTCTCTCTCTCTCTCTCTCTCTTTCTTTCTTTCTTTCTTTCTTTCTTTCTTTCTTTCTTTCTTTCTTTCTTTCTTTCTTTCTTTCTTTCTTTCTTTCTTTCTTTCTTTCTTTCTTTCTTTCTTTCTTTCTTTCTTTCTTTCTTTCTTTCTTTCTCTCTCTCCCACCCTCTCCCTCCCTCTCTCCCACCCACCCCAATCTCTATCGATGTGGAAGAATACAGCTGTCCATTTCCATCCCTCTCATTGTGTGGGGCCTCTTTTACAGTACCACATAAAAGGTTGACCTACACTGGCTGAATGGAGGGATGGTAGTTAAAGGATAAAGACATACAGTAAGCTCCATTAGAGGCCAGGGGAAGGCCAGTGTGAGAGAGAGAGCTCTCCCCTACTCCTCCTCTCTCCTCCCCACCTCTACCCCTCTCAGAACACACTCAGGGATGGTGGCTTCCATGACAACAGCCTTGCAGTCTCCCTCTCATACAATAGCCATCATTGAAGACCAGAGGAAATAAGCCAATACTAAAAACAGGAATGGTAGACATGAATTTCACCGGAGATGTTGACTGTAACTGTCTCTCTCTTTCTCCACCAGACGTGTGTGATCTGTCTATAAGCGACGTGTGTTTACCTGAGAATGAAGAGATGACAGAGAACGGCATCAACCCTGAGCTGGCCAAGGTGGGTGTGTAGAGATGTAATTTGCTCTACAATTACCCTTAAAAAATTATCAATGCTTCTACTTGTATTATGCACATTTTAATACATATTCTGTATTTTATTTGTGGGGATATCTTCTCTCTTTCTCTCTCTCTCAGTATATCTCTGAAACTGATGAGGTGGTCCGATCGGCCAGAAGAGAAGACAGGCTCAACCTGTTCTCCCTGGACCCTGACACCACGGTAGGTACACTTTAGGGGTTAATATACTGACACCGTAGGTACGCTTTAGGGGTTAATACACTGACACCGTAGGTACGCTTTAGGGGTTAATACACTGACACCGTAGGTACGCTTTAGGGGTTAATACACTGACACCGTAGGTATGCTTTAGGGGTTAATACACTGACAACGTAGGTATGCTTTAGGGGTTAATACACTGACAACGTAGGTATGCTTTAGGGGTTAATACACTGACACCGTAGGTATGCTTTAGGGGTTAATATACTGACACCGTAGGGACCCTGTAGGGGTTAATATACTGACACCGTAGGTACGCTTTAGGGGTTAATACACTGACACCGTAGGTACGCTTTAGGGCTTAATACACTGACAACGTAGGTACGCTTTAGGGGTTAATATACTGACAACGTAGGTATGCTTTAGGGGTTAATACACTGACACCGTAGGTACGCTTTAGGGGTTAATATACTGACACCGTAGGTACACTTTAGGGGTTAATATACTGACACCGTAGGTATGCTTTAGGGGTTAATATACTGACACCGTAGGTACGCTTTAGGGGTTAATATACTGACACCGTAGGTATGCTTTAGGGGTTAATATACTGACACCGTAGGTACGCTTTAGGGGTTAATATACTGACAACGTAGGTATGCTTTAGGGGTTAATACACTGACAATGTAGGTACGCTTTAGGGGTTAATATACTGACAACGTAGGTATGCTTTAGGGGTTAATAAACTGACAACGTAGGTACGCTTTAGGGGTTAATATACTGACACCGTAGGTACGCTTTAGGGGTTAATATACTGACACCGTAGGTATGCTTTAGGGGTTAATATACTGACACCGTAGGTACGCTTTAGGGGTTAATACACTGACAACGTAGGTACACTTTAGGGGTTAATACACTGATACCCCTGTAGGTACGCTTTAGGGGTTAATATACTGACACCGTAGGTACGCTTTAGGGGTTAATATACTGACAACGTAGGTACGCTTTAGGGGTTAATATACTGACAACGTAGGTACACTTTAGGGGTTAATATACTGACACCGTAGGTATGCTTTATGGGTTAATACACTGACACCGTAGGTATGCTTTAGGGGTTAATACACTGACAACGTAGGTACGCTTTAGGGGTTAATACACTGACAACGTAGGTATGCTTTAGGGGTTAATACACTGACAACGTAGGTATGCTTTAGGGGTTAATACACTGACAACGTAGGTACGCTTTAGGGGTTAATATAGTGACACCGTAGGTACGCTTTAGGGGTTAATATACTGACACCGTAGGTACGCTTTAGGGGTTAATACACTGACACCGTAGGTACGCTTTAGGGGTTAATATACTGACACCGTAGGGACCCTGTAGGGGTTAATATACTGACACCGTAGTTACGCTTTAGGGGTTAATATACTGACACCGTAGGTACGCTTTAGGGGTTAATATACTGACAACGTAGGTACGCTTTAGGGGTTAATACACTGACACCGTAGGTATGCTTTAGGGGTTAATATACTGACACAGTAGGTACGCTTTAGGGGTTAATATACTGACAACGTAGGTATGCTTTAGGGGTTAATATACTGACAACGTAGGTACACTTTAGGGGTTAATATACTGACACCATAGGTATACTTTAGGGGTTAATACACTGACAATGTAGGTACGCTTTAGGGGTTAATACACTGACAACGTAGGTACACTTTAGGGGTTAATACACTGACACCGTAGGGACCCTGTAGGGGTTAATATACTGACACCGTAGTTACGCTTTAGGGGTTAATATACTGACACCGTAGGTACGCTTTAGGGGTTAATATACTGACACCGTAGGTACGCTTTAGGGGTTAATATAGTGACACCGTAGGTACGCTTTAGGGGTTAATACACTGACACCGTAGGTACGCTTTAGGGGTTAATATACTGACACCGTAGGTACGCTTTAGGGGTTAATACACTGACAACGTAGGTACGCTTTAGGGGTTAATACACTGACACCGTAGGTATGCTTTAGGGGTTAATATACTGACACCGTAGGTACGCTTTAGGGGTTAATATACTGACACCGTAGGTACGCTTTAGGGGTTAATATACTGACAACGTAGGTACACTTTAGGGGTTAATATACTGACACCGTAGGTACGCTTTAGGGGTTAATATACTGACAACGTAGGTACGCTTTAGGGGTTAATATACTGACACCGTAGGTACGCTTTAGGGGTTAATATACTGACACCGTAGGTACGCTTTAGGGGTTAATACACTGACACCGTAGGTACGCTTTAGGGGTTAATACACTGACAACGTAGGTACGCTTTAGGGGTTAATACACTGACACCGTAGGTATGCTTTAGGGGTTAATATACTGACACCGTAGGTACGCTTTAGGGGTTAATATAGTGACACCGTAGGTACGCTTTAGGGGTTAATATACTGACAACGTAGGTACACTTTAGGGGTTAATATACTGACACCGTAGGTACGCTTTAGGGGTTAATATACTGACAACGTAGGTACGCTTTAGGGGTTAATATACTGACACCGTAGGTACGCTTTAGGGGTTAATATACTGACACCGTAGGTACGCTTTAGGGGTTAATATACTGACACCGTAGTTACGCTTTAGGGGTTAATATACTGACACCGTAGGTACGCTTTAGGGGTTAATATACTGACAACGTAGGTACGCTTTAGGGGTTAATATACTGACACCGTAGGTACGCTTTAGGGGTTAATACACTGACAACGTAGGTACGCTTTAGGGGTTAATACACTGACACCGTAGGTATGCTTTAGGGGTTAATATACTGACACCGTAGGTACGCTTTAGGGGTTAATATACTGACAACGTAGGTACGCTTTAGGGGTTAATACACTGACAACGTAGGTACGCTTTAGGGGTTAATATACTGACAACGTAGGTACGCTTTAGGGGTTAATACACTGACACCGTAGGTATGCTTTAGGGGTTAATATACTGACACCGTAGGTACGCTTTAGGGGTTAATACACTGACACCGTAGGTACGCTTTAGGGGTTAATATACTGACACCGTAGGTACGCTTTAGGGGTTAATACACTGACAACGTAGGTATGCTTTAGGGGTTAATACACTGACAACGTAGGTATGCTTTAGGGGTTAATACACTGACAACTTAGGTACGCTTTAGGGGTTAATACACTGACACCGTAGGTATGCTTTAGGGGTTAATACACTGACAACGTAGGTATGCTTTAGGGGTTAATACACTGACAACGTAGGTATGCTTTAGGGGTTTAATACACTGACAACGTAGGTACGCTTTAGGGGTTAATATACTGACACTGTAGGTACGCTTTAGGGGTTAATATAGTGACACCGTAGGTACGCTTTAGGGGTTAATATAGTGACACCGTAGGTATGCTTTAGGGGTTAATATACTGACAACGTAGGTACGCTTTAGGGGTTAATACACTGACACCGTAGGTACGCTTTAGGGGTTAATATACTGACAACGTAGGTATGCTTCAGGGGTTAATACACTGACAACGTAGGTACGCTTTAGGGGTTAATACACTGACACCGTAGGTACGCTTTAGGGGTTAATACACTGACACCGTAGGTATGCTTTAGGGGTTAATACACTGACACCGTAGGTACGCTTTAGGGGTTAATATACTGACACCGTAGGTACGCTTTAGGGGTTAATATACTGACACCGTAGGGACCCTGTAGGGGTTAATATACTGACATTTAGGTACGCTTTAGGGGTTAATACACTGACAACGTAGGCACGCTTTAGGGGTTAATACACTGACAACGTAGGCACGCTTTAGGGGTTAATATACTGACACCGTAGGGACCCTGTAGGGGTTAATATACTGACAACGTAGGTACGCTTTAGGGGTTAATATACTGACAACGTAGGTATGCTTTAGGGGTTAATACACTGACACCGTAGGTACGCTTTAGGGGTTAATACACTGACAACGTAGGTACGCTTTAGGGGTTAATATACTGACACCGTAGGTACGCTTTAGGGGTTAATACACTGACAACGTAGGTACGCTTTAGGGGTTAATATACTGACACCGTAGTTACGCTTTAGGGGTTAATATACTGACACCGTAGGTACGCTTTAGGGGTTAATACACTGACAACGTAGGTACGCTTTAGGGGTTAATATACTGACAACGTAGGTACGCTTTAGGGGTTAATATACTGACACCGTAGGTACGCTTTAGGGGTTAATACACTGACAACGTAGGTACGCTTTAGGGGTTAATATACTGACACTGTAGGTACGCTTTAGGGGTTAATACACTGACAACGTAGGTACGCTTTAGGGGTTAATATACTGACACCGTAGTTACGCTTTAGGGGTTAATATACTGACACCGTAGGTACGCTTTAGGGGTTAATACACTGACAACGTAGGTACGCTTTAGGGGTTAATATACTGACACCGTAGGTACGCTTTAGGGGTTAATACACTGACAACGTAGGTACGCTTTAGGGGTTAATATACTGACACCGTAGGTACGCTTTAGGGGTTAATACACTGACAACGTAGGTACGCTTTAGGGGTTAATATACTGACACCGTAGTTACGCTTTAGGGGTTAATATACTGACACCGTAGGTACGCTTTAGGGGTTAATACACTGACAACGTAGGTACGCTTTAGGGGTTAATACACTGACAACGTAGGTACGCTTTAGGGGTTAATACACTGACAACGTAGGTACGCTTTAGGGGTTAATATACTGACACCGTAGGTACGCTTTAGGGGTTAATATACTGACACCGTAGGTACGCTTTAGGGGTTAATATACTGACACCGTAGGTACGCTTTAGGGGTTAATACACTGACAACGTAGGTATGCTTTAGGGGTTAATACACTGACAACGTAGGTACGCTTTAGGGGTTAATACACCTTGTGCAGAACAGTTGGTGCTACTGCACAGTTCACCTGTTAATGAAGTACTGTTAGGTCAGGGATGGTCATCTCTGTCGCAGGAGGGCCTCTGTGTCTGCAGGCTTCTGGTCCAGACCAGTGCTTACACACCACATTCAACTTCAGCCCACTGATAGATAGTCCAATTGTTTGCCCCTCCTCTGATGTTGTCTGGTTGTGTGTCAGGTGTTGAGGAGTCCGCGGGGGGAGTACCCTAGGGGTGAGGGCCCCCCGGTCCGTCCCTTCGAGGAGAAGCTGGGGAGGAGGTTGATGATCGCCTGTCGATCCCTCAACCTGACGCTGCAGGGCTGCATCAATGAGACCGAGACTGGTCCTGTCACCAACGTAAGAACCCATTTAAAACGACACGTACATCTCATACACGCACACTAACACTCACTCGCACGCATACACACACACAAACACACACACACCCACACAGTTCTCCACAGCTTAATGGTAGGCATGACGGTGTTGCAACTAACAGCGCCGCAGATATTGAGATGAGCTCAATGCAAGACTTTGCTATCACACAGTCACACAGGGTGTCTGTGCATGTGCGCTTCACTCTGCAACAACATGGTAGCTTCGGGACCAAAACAGCGTAAAGGTTTAGCCTGGCACTTCCACACTCATAGAAATTGACCCACTTATGTGTGTACTTTGTACAGGCAACGTCATATCGCTGAGTCTACCTTTAAAACCACACATACCAGGCTCCCTGGGTGTGGTTAGGGTTCAGAAACAACCCTTTATTAACATGCACTACATAACTGATAGTGCTCAATGGTCAATACACGTTTCACTCTAATGTTGTTTACTGTGCTGCAACGGATGATACTATATCAGCTATTGAGTGCAGTGGTCACTGGAAAAATGATGAATGATTTGCGTGGTGCAATACTCATATGCTAATGCTTAAGAGAGTAGGAATAAGAGAAGGTTTGAATCCTAATCAACCTGCCTACATATTGTTTGAAGTACAGTAGACCAACATAGCAAGCATGTCAAAGCTATGTGCTGGAAAACCTTGGTAAAGCCCTGGGTTAAGTTAGGCCTTACAGTGCTCATCACTTGTAATGTATCCCCATCAGATTGAGCCCTTCTTTGTGACTGTGGCCCTGCTGGATGTGCGTGAGGGAAGGAAGGTGTCGGCCGACTTCCATGTTGACCTGAACCACGAGACGGTGCGTCAGATGCTGGGTGGGGCTGGATCGGGAGGGCCCGGGGCGGGGCAGGAGAATGGCCTGAGCTCCCCTGGAGAGAAGAGACCTGGAGACTGTCACCTCAGCCTGGACCTGGACGACTGGCTCCACTTCCCCAAACAGGTACGCTACAGCAATGCTCTGGATAAAGTTTCTAGGATCAGTTTCCCCTCCCCCAACCTTAACCTTGACCATTAGTGGGGAAAATGCAAAACCGACCCAAGATCAGCCATAGAAGTTGAATTACTAGAAATGGCGTCGCCATTCAAGTCAATAGAGCTGTAATGGCTGGACTAGTGGCCATTTTTAAAAGTGTACCCATGGGAGTAAAGCATGCATCTGTTGTACTCATTCTATTTCTATTGGGTACAGCAACACACAGGGGGGTGGGGCAGAACTGGGAGTGTCATAGGGAGAAGTGTCAAAAGAGAGATCGGATACTTACTCCTTTCTTGTGTGTGTGTGTGTGTGTGTGTACGCAGGCCATCTTCTCAGTGACGAACCCCCACACAGACATTGTTCTAGTGGCGAGGGTGGAGAAGGTGCTGATGGGAAATATTGCCGTGGGAACAGAGCCGTACATCAAAAACACAGACTCCAGCAAGGTGACGCAACTCTACATCACAGTTAAATTCACTCTAACTACCACCCCTCACCTTATAGCAAGGGACTGTATGGTTTCCCATTCATAGCCTATTACCTATGGATAGGGTTGTAAAATTTGGGTAACTTTCCCAAAATTCCCAGGTTTTCCAGAAATGTATTTATTTATTTAATTGAAGTTTTGCAGGATGGAATCTCTTGAGATGCACGATCTCGTTTTCAAGTGTCCAAATAAAAAATAAAATAAATAAAACAATACTTAGAAACAAGAATAATATGGCAACTACTTTGTAATAATAACAATGAAATAATAATAATTAAAAACAAAAACGTACATTAACAGCGAAAAAATGAAAAAACTACTAATAGACTTGCAACTAATAAAAACTACAAATCCAGGTTAGAAGTATCTCGGAATCAGGAGGTAATAAGCAGGAAATCTGTGAATCCTCCAACCAGGAAAACGTAGGAAATTTGGGGAAATTACAGGAATTTTGCAACTCTACCTATGGAAAATGTATTATGGAACATAAGTGGAGGAGAGTCAATGTGTAGAACTATGTACAGTAAAAGACAGCTTGTTTTTCCCAAGTCCTTAGTAGTGAAACAGCGGTATGCACAACCTTTACAGGGTCTTTCCAGTGAGATTTCTTGTAAAGCTCTATTTAAATGTCCCTTAATCACACAGGGAAGTCAGATGGTTTGGAAAAACATTTTTCCTCATATATTTTCTGAGATTGTTTTCCAAGATGCCCCCACAGAATTCCAAGGAGTGGAATTCTGAAATCCTGGCCTTTGTTTGGGAAGTTGAGTGGATGAGCAGACAGGAGTGCTGCGCCTCCTGCCAGGATCATGACACCCCTGTTGATTTAGACTTGCACTTTATCTACGTCAAGGATAATTTATTTGTGTGTTTTCCGAAACCCACCGGCAGACTTCAAGAATATCAACAATGCAGCCCATTTTTTAAGGAATGTTTCCTTCTCTCTGTCTCTCTCTCTCGCTCTCCCCCTCTCTCTCCCTCTCTCTCTCTCTCTCTCTGTTCCTGTCCCTTTAAAGATGGTTCAAAAGATGCTGAAATCCAACAAGCAGTTCTGCAGTAAACTGGGGAAGTACCACATGCCCTTTGCCTGGTCCATCAGGTGAATGACACTGACCCGCACTGTGTTTCCTGTAATCCTACTCACTCCATATCCATTTATTGACCTTTTCTCCTTTAATGATCCAACTGCAGTAACTGCGTCACACAGATGTCTATAAAGGTGTAGGTAATTGACAAATATCTTACACTCTAAACTATTTTCCTGTCTGTCTTGTCTGTTCTGTCTGTCTATCTGTCTTGTCTCACTGTTTGTCTCAGGTCTGTGTTTAAGGACAATCAGGGGACGGTGGACCGGGAGACTCGCTTCTCGCCCCTCTTCAAACAGGAGAGCAACAAGATCTCCACTGAAGATCTCATCAAGCTGGTGTCTGAATACAGGAGGTAGGGCACCGAAAAGACATCAAGTTTGCGTCCCAAATGGCACCCTATTCCCTATTTAGTGCACAACTTTTGACCAAGACCCTTATGGCTCTAGTTGAAAGTAGTGCACTATATAGGGAATAGGGTGCCATTTGGGATGCATCCCAAATCATGCCAGTTCAACCCCATGGTCCAGATCCCTTTTTAGGTCATAGTTAGGTCGTAGAGTTTGTCATGACCACCTAACCTGACCTGGAAAACTCCTGGCCCTAGTCATAGTGAATGTATGGTGCTCACTGCTCACCCATTCCTTGGCTCTCTCTGTGTCTTTGCAGGGCTGAGAAGACCAGTAAACTGCAGACCATTCCAGGGAACCTGGACATCACTGTGGACTACGTCCCTATGGAGCATCCAAGTAAGTCCAACACTCTTATGTTCTCTCTCCCTCTCTTTATTTTCTCTTCCCTCTCTCTCTCTACCACTCCCCTCTCTATCTCTCTTTCTACCCCTCTCTCTCTCCCTCTCTCTCTATTGTTGATAGTAGCCATCAGTGTAACAGGTTTTACAGATGTCCTCTCTCTCTCTCTCTCTCTCTCGCTCTCGCTCTCGCTCTCTCTGTCTCTCTCTCTACCTCTTTCTTTTATATTCTCTCTCTCTCTCTCTCTCTCTCTCTCTCTCTCTCTCTCTCTCTCTCTCTCTCTCTCTCTCTCTCTCTCTACCGCTCCCACCCTCTCTCTCAATTCAATTCAATTTGCTTTATTGGCATGACGTAACAATGTACATATTGCCAAAGCTTACTTTGGATATTTACACTATCAACATAATTAAAATAATAAGAATCAATATTGTCAATGGGACAACAGTAACAACAATAACCGAGGGTCAAAATAACCATTGAACAATAACAATATAGAGGACATGTGCAGGTTGGTTGGTCTGTCAGACACTGTCCCTCATCTTATGGCAGGCAGCAATGTAGTGCACTGCAGAAAACCTTCCCCAGGTTACTGTTCACACAAATGCCTCTCAATTCAATTTCAATTTCAATTTCAATTTAAGGGCTTTATTGGCATAGGAAACGTATGTTAACATTGCCAAAGCAAGTGAAGTAGATAGTTAAAAGAAAGTGAAATAAACAATACAAAATGAACAGTAAACGTTACACTCAGAAGTTCCAAAAGAATAAAGACATTTCAAATTTCATGTTATGTATATATACAGTGTTGTAACAATGTGCAAATAGTTAAAGTACAAATTGGAAAATAAATAAACATAAATATGGGTTGTATTTACAATGGTGTTTGTTCTTCACTGGTTGCCTTTTTCTTGTGGCAACAGGTCACAAATCTTGCTGCTTTGATGGCACACTGTGGTATTTCACACAGTAGTAGATAAGGGAGTTTATCAAAATTGGGTTTGTTTTCGAATTCTTTGTGGATCTCTGTAATCTGAGGGAAATATGTGTCTCTTACATGGTCATACATTTGGCAGGAGGTTAGGAAGTGCAGCTCAGTTTCCACCTAATTTTGTGGGCAGTGTGCACATAGCCTGTCTTCTCTTGAGAGCCAGGTCTGCCTATGGCGACCTTTCTCAATAGCAAGGCTATGCTCACTGAGTCTGTACTTGGTCAAAGCTTTCCTTAAGTTTGGGTCAGTCACAGTGGTCAGGTATTCTGCCACTGTGTACTCTCTGTTTAGAGCCAAATAGCATTCTAGTTTGCTCTGTTTTTGTTGTTAATTCTTTCCAATGTGTCAAGTAATTCTCTTTTTGTTTTCTCATGATTTGGTTGGGTCTAATTGTGTTGTTGTTGTCTTGGGGCTCTGTGGGGTCTGTTTGTGTTTGTGAACAGAGCCCCAGGACCAGCTTACTCAGGGGACTCTTCTCCAAGTTCATATCTCTGTAGGTGATGGCTTTGTTATGGAAGGTTTGGGAATCGCTTCCTTTTAAGTGGTTATAGAATTTAACGGCTCTTTTCTGGATTTTGATAATTAGCGGGTATCGGCATAATTCTGCTCTCCCTCTCTCTCTCTACTGTTTCTCTCTCTCTCTACCACTCCCCTCTCTATCTCTCTTTCTACCCCTCTCTCTCTCTCTCTCTACTGTTGATAGCCATCAGTGTTACAGGTATTACATGTGTCCTCCTGCTCTCTCTCTCTCTCTCTCTCTCTCTCTCTCTCTCTCTCTCTCTCTCTCTCTCTGTCTCTGTCCCTCTCTTTCTTTTCTCTTCCCCCCCCCTCTCTCTCTCTCTCTCTCTGTCTCTGTCCCTCTCTTTCTTTTCTCTTCCCCCTCTCTCTCTCTCTCTCTCTGTCTCTGTCCCTCTCTTTCTTTTCTCTTCCCCCTCTCTCTCTCTCTACCTCTAACCTCTCTATCTCTCTTTCTACCCCTCTCTCTCGCCATCTCTCTCCCACTCTCTACTGTTTCTCTCTCTCTCTACCCCTCTCTCTCTCCCTCTCTCTCTACTGTTGATAGCCATCAGTGTTACAGGTATTACAGATGTCCTCTCTCTACCTCTCTCTCTATTTCTCTCTCTCTCGCTCTCTCTTTCTCTCTGTCTGTCTGCAGACTGTGTGACGTCATCCTACGTGCCCGTCAAGCCCTTCGAGGACTGCAGCCAGCACCAGGCCACCGTGGAAGTGGAGGAGTTTGTCCAGGACTCCACCAAGTTCACCCAGCCACACCACGTCTACAAGAACCACGTCTACGTCTACCCCCGACACCTAAAATACGACAGCCAGAAGAGCTTTGCCAAGGTACCGTACACACCCAAACCCACACATCCCTTGAGATTTATACTAGATATACTCCGAAATATCATGGCAAGGACACAAAATATGAATCAAACTTAATTTTAAGGAAAACAGACCTGATGTTGGAAAGAAAAAGCCATATGTTGTCATCCAGAGTCACGTTTCTTTATTCTCCAAGCTATAGCACACAGTATTTGACATAAAGCAAGTTTACTAAAGTCAACTTTGTGTTTAGGTTTTTGCCATGGAATAATGTAGTATTGTGATACTGGTATTGTGAAAACTCTACTAGATACGAAGGAAATTACATGTAGTAGACACATAAGTCACATTGTACATACAGTACCAGTCAAAAGTTTGGACACACCTACTCATTCAAGGGTTTTTCTTTATTTTTACTATTTTCCACATTGTAGAATAATAGTGAAAACATCAAAACTATGAAATAACACATATGGAATCATGTAGTAACCAAAAAAGTGTTAAACTAATCAAAACACATTTTATATTTGAGATTCTTCAAATAGCCACCTTTTGCCTTGATGACAGCTTTGCACACTCTGGGCATTCTTTCAACCAGGTTCACCTGGAATGCTTTTCCAACAGTCTTGAAGGAGTTCCCACATATGCTGAGCACTTGTTGGCTGCTTTTCCTTCACTCTGCCGTCCGACTCATCCCAAACCATCTCAATTGGGTTGAGGTCGGGGATTGTGGAGGCCAGGTCATCTGATGCAGCACTCCATTACTCTCCTTCTTGGTCAAATAGCCCTTACACAGCCTGGAGCTGTGTTGGGTCATTGTCCTGTTGAAAAACAAATGATAGTCCCACTAAGCCCAAACCAGATGGGATGGCGTATCGCTGCAGAATGCTGTGGTAGCCATGCTGGTTAAGTGTGCCTTGAATTCTAAGTAAATCACAGACAGTGTCACCAGCAAAGCACCCCCACACCATAACACCTCCTCCTCCATGCTTTACGGTGGGAACTACACATGCGGAGAACATCCGTTCACCTACTCTGCGTCTCACAAAGACACGGCAGTTGGAACCAAAAATCTCCAATTTGGACCCATCAGACCAAAGGGCAGATTTCCACCGGTCTAATGTCCATTGCTCGTGTTTCTTGGCCCAGGCAAGTCTCTTCTTCTTATTGGTGTCCTTTAGTAGTGGTTTCTTTGCAGCAATTCGACCATGAAGGCCTGATTCAAGCAGTCTCCTCTGAACAGTTGATGTTGAGATGTGTCTGTTACTTGAACTATTTGGGCTACAATTTCTGAGGCTAGTAACTCTCTAATTAACTTATCCTCTCCAGCAGAGGTAACTCTGGGTCTTCCTTTCCTGTGGCGGTCCTCATGAGAGCCAGTTTCATCATAGCACTTGACGGTTTATGCGACTGCACTTGAAGAAATGTTCAAAGTTCTTGAAATGTTCCATATTGACTGACCCTCATGTCATAAAGTAATGATGGACTGTCGTTTCTTATTGCTTATTTGAGCTGTTCTTGCCATAATATGGACTTAGTCTTTTACCAAATAGGGCTATCTTCTGTATACCACCCCTACCTTGTCACAACACAACTGATTGGCTCAAACGCATTAAGAAGGAAAGAAATTCCACAAATTAACTTTTAACAAGGCACACCTGTTTAATTGAAATGCATTCCAGATGACTACCTCATGAAGCTGGTTGAGAGAATGCCAAGAGTGTGCAAAGCTGTCATCAAGGCAAAGGGTGGCTACTTTGAAGCATCTCAAATATAAAATATATTTTGATTTGTTTAACACTTTTTTGGTTGCTACATGATTCCATATGTGTTATTTCATAGTTTTGATGTCTTCACTATTATTCTATAACATAGAAAATCGTAAAAAATTAAGAAAAACCCTGGAATGAATAGGTGTGTCCAAACATTTGACTGGTACTATATATGGGACCTCTTTGCGGACACGCATGAAATACTGTATGCTCACATATCTAACAACGTCCTTTTCATTCACAGGCTCGTAACCTTGCAGTCTATGTGGAGTTTCGAAGTTCAGACGAGGAAGTTGCCAAACCTTTGAAGGTATCTCCTCAATATCTTCTCTGTCATTGATAGCATTTAGAGTATCATTGTGGATTTCTTGAAAAACGTCACTTTTCTCTTCATAAAAAAAAAACGTGTTTCCTCAGTGCATATACGGCAAGCCTGGGGGTCCAGTTTTCACCACAGCAGCCTGTTCCACGGTCCTTCACCACTCCCAGAACCCAGACTTCTATGATGAGGTGAGTGTGGAATGAGAGGGTTGAAGAGGTGTATGGCTAGAGATGGATGGAGAGGGGGAGAGGCATGGGAAGAGATTGATTGGAAGGGGCACGTGCAGGGCTCTAATTGCCTGGTAGCCAGTTTTGCTTGTGCTTAGGCCAACTCTTTTGATGCTCATTATCATGAATGAGAGAGGCTGAAGCACAATCAGACATGTGCATACCAGGCTAAAGCCCTCACGTTTTAGTGGCTGGTGTAGGATAAAGTTGCCCCGAGATGCTGATCTTCGGTCAGTTTTACATTTCTTCCACTAATGGTAAGGGTTAGGATTGGGGGAAGGGGAAGATGATACTAGATCTGTACCCAGGGGAAACTTCACACCGGAAACTTAGTGGCTCAGTTGATTGTTCACCACTGTGACACCAGTTGTGGCAGTTGTGTCAATTCAACTACTGTGTATATATATATATATATATATATATATATATATCTATATACACACAGTGAGGGAAAAAAGTATTTGATCCCCTGCTGATTTTGTACGTTTGCCCACTGACAAAGAAATGATCAGTCTATAATTTTAATGGTAGGTTTATTTGAACAGTGAGAGACAGAATAACAACAAACAAATCCAGAAAAACGCATCTCAAAAATGTTATAAATTGTTTTGCATTTTAATGAGGGAAATAATTATTTGACCCCCTCTCAATCAGAAAGATTTCTGGCTCCCAGGTGTCTTTTATACAGGTAACGAGCTGAGATTAGGAGCACACTCTTAAAGGGAGTGCTCCTAATCTCAGTTTGTTACCTGTATAAAAGACACCTGTCCACAGAAGCAATCAATCAATCAGATTCCAAACTCTCCACCATGGCCAAGACCAAAGAGCTCTCCAAGGATGTCAGGGACAAGATTGTAGACCTACACAAGGCTGGAATGGGCTACAAGACCATCGCCAAGCAGCTTGGTGAGAAGGTGACAACAGTTGGTGCGATTATTCGCAAATGGAAGAAACACAAAAGACCTGTCAATCTCCCACGGCCTGGGGCTCCATGCAAGATCTCACCTCGTGGAGTTGCAATGATCATAAGAACGGTGAGGAAGGATCTTGTCAATGATCTCAAGGCAGCTGGGACCATAGTCACCAAGAAAACAATTGGTAACACACTACGCCGTGAAGGACTGAAATCCTGCAGCGCCCGCAAGGTCCCCCTGCTCAAGAAAGCACATATACAGGCCCGTCTGAAGTTTGCCAATGAACATCTGAATGATTCAGAGGAGAACTGGGTGAAAGTGTTGTGGTCAGATGAGACCAAAATTGAGCTCTTTGGCATCAACTCAACTCGCCGTGTTTGGAGGAGGAGGAATGCTGCCTATGACCCCAAGAACACCATCCCCACCGTCAAACATGGAGGTGGAAACATTATGCTTTGGGGGTGTTTTTCTGCTAAGGAGACAGGACAACTTCACCACATCAAAGGGACGATGGACGGGGCCATGTACCGTCAAATCTTGGGTGACAACGACCCAAAACACACGGCCAAGGCAACAAAGGAGTGGCTCAAGAAGAAGCACATTAAGGTCCTGGAGTGGCCTAGCCAGTCTCCAGACCTTAATCCCATAGAAAATCTGTGGAGGGAGCTGAAGGTTCGAGTTGCCAAACATCAGCCTCGAAACCTTAATGACTTGGAGAAGATCTGCAAAGAGGAGTGGGACAAAATCCCTCCTGAAATGTGTGCAAACCTGGTGTCCAACTACAAGAAACGTCTGACCTCTGTGATTGCCAACAAGGGTTTTGCCACCAAGTACTAAGTCATGTTTTGCAGAGGGGTCAAATACCTATTTCCCTCATTAAAATGCAAATACATTTATAACATTTTTGACATGCGTTTTTCTGGATTTTTTTGTTGTTATTCTGTCTCTCACTGTTCAAATAAACCTACCATTAAAATTATAGACTGATCATTTCTTTGTCAGTGGGCAAACGTACAAAATCAGTAGGGGATCAAATACTTTTTTCCCTCACTGTATATATATATATATATATTTCTTATTTTTTTATGTATTGAGGCTTTTGTTTAATGCACTTTAACTAAATTGTGATTTGATTTGATTTTTGTGCCTGTTTGTGAAATGGTCCTTTGTGTCCTCCTCTGTGTCCCAGGTGAAGATTGAGTTGCCCACCCAGCTCCATGAGAAGCACCACCTACTCTTCTCCTTCTACCATGTGACCTGTGACATCAACGCCAAGACCAACTCCAAGAAAAAGGAGACCCTGGAGACCCCAGGTAGGGAGGAAGGAGAAATAGTGTGATCAGTTGGTAGAGCATGGTGTTAGCGACGCCAGGGCCGTGGATTTGATTCCCGCTGGGGCCAGCAGTCCAAAAATGTATGGATAAAAGCATCTGTTAGATAGCATATGTTAATACTGTCTTTGAGACAAGTTTGTCAATGCAGTGGATGGTAGCTAGTCGGTGTTAGCTTATCACTGTGCAGCAACATCGCCTCGGAGTAGGGGATACTGTTGTGATTGTGTTATCGAATTCTGGAGTGTGATGGTGCATGCTACATCTACAGGCCATCACTACTGTGCTCTTGCTTCTGATTTTGCTTGCTCTTTGGCGTCTAAGCCAGGTTGTAAAAGGACTTTGTGACAACTGCTGATATAACAAGGGCTTTATTAATACATTTGATTGATTTGATTTACACATTACATACAGTATAGGGTTTTCCTATGTGTTCTTTCTCCTGTGGGTGTGTGTGTGTGTGTGTGTGTGTGTGTGTGCGCGTGTACGCCCTGTGCATTGTGTGTTTGTGCGCGTGTGTGTGTGTGTTTGATGGCAGTGGGCTACTCATGGCTGCCTCTGCTCAGAGAGGGTCGCCTGGCCTCACAGGAGTTCAACATCCCTGTGTCCTGTAGCCTGCCCCCTGGATACCTGCTCGTCAAAGAACCCGGATCTACTAAGGTAGAGGGAGAGGAGAGGAGAGGAGAGGAGAGGAGAGGAGAGGAGAGGAGAGGAGAGGAGAGGAGAGGAGAGGAGAGGAGAGGAGAGGAGAGGAGAGGAGAGGAGAGGAGAGGAGAGGAGAGGAGAGGAGAGGAGAGGAGAGGAGAGGAGAGGAGAAGGAGGAGGGAGGGAGGGGAGAGAAGGAGGGAGGGAGGGAGGGAGGGGAGAGAAGGAAGGAGGAGGGAGGGAGAGGAGAGGAGAGGAGAGGAGAGGAGAGGAGAGGAGAGGAGAGGAGAGGAGAGGAGAGGAGAGGAGAGGAGAGGAGAGGAGAGGAGGGAGGGAGGGGAGAGAAGAAGAAGAAGAGGGAGGGAGGGAGGGGGAGAGAGGGAGGGAGAGAAGAGAGAAAATAGGGGGGGAAAGTAGAAAGAAAATAGTAGATACAGGAATTGATAGGGAAAGCATTGTTACAGAGAGAGAGAGAGAGATGACGTGAGCACACCAAAGGGAACAACAGTAAAGTGTTAAGCAAGCATGGATCTCCCTGGTGCTCACTGACCCTTCCTCCCACTCTCCCCCTAGAACGGCTCAGATCTGAAGTGGGTGGACGGAGGGAAGCCCATATTCAAGGTCTCCACCAACGTCCTCTCCACAGTCTACACTCAGGTAAAAGTCTAACCTTACCCTCCCACTCCATGGAACCACCACAAGTCAACTTTCTTCTTAAAAAAACAATGTACTTAACCAACCTTTAACGGGTCTCAACTCCAGCAAGTCCATCCTTGTTATCCCATTGTGACTTTTAGGATTGCGCCCCAAATGGCACCCTATTCCCTATTTTGTGCACTACTTTTGACCATAGGGCTCTGGTCAAAACTACTGTACTATGTAGGGAATAGGATGCCTTTTGGGATGCAGATTCAGTTTGCTCCTGGATTTATTCCTCATCTCCTGTACACAGTCTATCACTCAGTGATGGGGATTCTGGTTGTGACTGTGTCTCCTCTTTGATCACCAGGACCCCCACCTGAACCGCTTCTTCCAGCAGTGCCAAAAACGAGACACGGACCTCTCCCAATCACCTACCTCAAACTTCCTCAACTGCCTGAAGGTCTGGGAGGATAGAGGGATGACTTCACATCTCTCCATTCTGCATTTCACTCCCATACTATAAACCCCATCACTGACACCCCATCTCTATCCTCTCTCTCTCTGACTATCTCTATCTCCTTCTCTGTCTATCTCTCTCTCTCTCTCTCTCTCTCTCTCTCTGATTCTCTCTCTTTCTCTTTATTTTCTCTCTCCCACAGGGCTTACTGAGCATTGAGAAGATTCCAGTGATAATTCGTTTCCTGCCTGTGCTCTTCAACCAGCTGTTCAAGGTTCTCACCCAGAACGACAACGACGAAGTCACCACCACCACCACCAGGTAGAATGCGGCACTGCAGGCCATGGACCACTCTCACTGCCACAGGATCATGCAGGAATACATGTTGCCAGATAATGAATATTGCCAGCTTAGCAATAAAATGTTGCCAGGTTATGAATGTTGCCAGATAATGATGATGACTGAGTGACCACCTTGTTGGCATGTGTTTCACCAGGGTGCTGGTCCACATTGTTGCCAAGTGCCATGACGAAAACCTTGACCACTACCTGCAGTCCTACATAAAGGTATGGTGCTCATTTCATTGGGATGTTAGCCTTGTCTTGCAGGAAGAGCGAGGCTCAGATTCTGCAGTTGTTTAGCTGGGTGGTGTCATAGGGTAGAGGAGAGGGGTTGGGATGAATGGAGAGGAGGGGAAAGGAGAGGAGAGGAGAAGCGAGCAGAGGGGATGAGAGGAGGGGAGAGGAGAGGAGAGCGGAGGGGATGAGAGGAGGGGAGAGGAGAGGAGAGCGGAGGGGATGGGATGAGAGCAGAGGGGAGGAGAGTAGTGAAGGGTAGACAGCTCCAGTAGTGAAGGGGGCTTTGTTTGTTTGTGTGTGTGTGTGTGTGTGTGTGCGCGTGTGTACATACGTGTGTGTGGGCAGAGGTGGGGGCTTTGGGGTGTGGTGAGTGCAGGAGCGTGGCTGAGGGGCTAGGGCAATGTGCCCAGAACACTGTGGCCACAGAGAGAAGAGAGAGAGTCTGCCACACACGGCTCTCAGCTCACACACAGACAAGCATGGCTGTGGGGAAGAGAGCGGGGGGGTGTGTCGTCTGGTGGAAGGCAAACAAGGACACTGAGCCGTTTCAATAAGAATGCAAGGCATGCTTGAGAGAGAGAGAGAGGCTTTTTCATGTCTGGTAGAAAGAAAATCAGAATCCTACAATGAATCTTTAAGAGGGGCAGAGAGACAGAAAGAGAAATGGAGGGAGGGTGGAAGGAGAGGAAAGAATGGGAGGGCCACTGTAATGGAACTGCCGTTACTATGGCAACTGATTGGCATGCTGCTCGGGGGGCTAGCAGCAAGCCATTTTGTGCACGTTGTGTGTGCGTGCAGCGTTGCGTGTGTGTGTGTGGTTACCATTGTTAATGAACTAACTCAATTGGGTGAGGTCAGTGGTAATGAGGTGTGTGTGCCATCCACCTACAGTGTGGGTGGAACATTTCGCACAAAAAGAGAAAAAGAGATTGAGTGCCAAAATAAGCACATAGATACAGTACAGAAGCACGTACCCCAATGAATTTGATGTGCCTGGAAAAACTACATTAGATCAAGATTTTTTTATGCATAATTTATTACAAATTTGTCAGACTCAGCATCTATTTCTTCTTCCTCAACTCTGATGAACCTTAATCGGTGTTGTTTTGTTTTTATGTAGGTTTAATTAAATGCAGATCCAAGCATATTGCATGTTTGCTTCCCTTGATGCTAGTAATGGGTGTACAGTATGTGAGAGAGAGAAAAAGTGTCTGTACAGCGCATCTGTGTGTCTGTCTGTCTGTCTTACTGTCTGTGTGTCTGTCTCTCTGTCCGTCTGTCTGATTGACCTTGTTCTCTCCACTGCGGTGGTCAGTTTGTGTTCAAGGCGGAGTCGCACGGCTTCCGGACTGTCCACGAGGAGCTGGCCAAGGGCATGTCCTCTGACCTGAAGAGCAACGAGCAGCTGGCCGTCAGGAACATCCTCAGGGTGAGTCTAGATGGACGCCACGCCCAGTCCCAAATGACACCCTATTCCCTTTATAGGAACCCATAGGGCTGTGGTTAAAAATAGTGCACTATATAGGGAATAGGGTGTCATTTGGGTGGATAGTCCCCTGATCTACAGATGCTGACACTGTCAACAAACTGTCAACTGCAACTCTGTTAACATGCATCTGCTTGCTAGGGTTACGGTTAGGTTTAGGGTTAGAGTAAGGATTAAGGGTTAGGCCTAGGGTTAAGGTTAGTAGATAGTTAATTGAAATGTTGTTGAAATGTTGTTGACAGTTAGTTGGACATCTACTAAACATCTACAAACCTATTTGGGACTATCCAAATAAAGTCATACCTAGAAATGTCATGCATAGCCATGATAGGATTCCTTATCTTACATAACAGAGAAGCCCATCTGCTCTACGTGATATATATCTATCTGAATGCGCCGTTGAATGTGACCCTGAGTTCTTAACTGAACGTGACCCAGATGATCTGACCCCTGTTTGACCTTTTACCCCTGTCTGCTGCAGTTTTCCTGGTTCTTCTTCGAGCTCATTGTCAAGTCCATGGCCCAGCATCTAGTGGACTCAGACAATGTCAAGGTATAGAAACATAAAATATGAAGCTATAATATATGTACATATACACTCCCTGTGAGAGGGGTGGTGGCGAATCAATTAATACAGATTAGCATACCGATAAACAATACATGAGACGAACTCTGTCTTGGTCACACTGAGGAATACATTTTGACATCATTTCAGTGTCATTGTCCCTGTTGTATTTAACTCACGCAAAGAGACAATCACGTTCTCAAACCTCATTACTCAAAGAGTATATCTAATGATTATATTATACACTCACCGGCCAGTTTAGTAGGTACACCCATCTGGTACCGGGTCGGACCTCCCTTTGCCTTCAGAACAGCCTGAATTCTTCGGGGCATTCTACAAGGTGTCGGAAACGTTCCACAGGGATGTTGGTCCATGCAGCCCGTTCTATCTCAGCCCAAAGAAGGTTGAGGTCTGGGGACTGCGCAGGCCAATCAAATAAACTGAACTCCCTGTCATGTTCCAGGCGATGTTTTTTAACTCCTCAATTGTCCAGTGTTGGTGATCGCGTGTCCACTGGAGCCACTTCTTCTTGTTTTTAGCTGATAGGAGTGGAACCCGGTGTAGTCATCTGCTGCAATAGCCCATCCGTGACAAGGACCCATCACTGGACCCAACCAACACACACCGTGTAAGGTGCAAAACATGCGTCCGACTTTGACATTGCGAGCATGGGTGAATCGGCCCTGAAGAGCCACATGAAGGGGGAAAGACTCAACGCTGCATCCTGCGCTGGCGCCAGTTCTACATGATATGACTTTTTCTCTGCAACAACCTCCAGAGCTTTTTTGCCAATCGCCTCATTCACAGGGCGCCCGCGGTATTCTGCTTTATCAAGCCGTGCAGTTCTGTTGGCCTTTAACATGCAGTTTTCCTCACACAGCCCACCCGCCCTTCTCCGGGTGGGCTGTGTGAGGAAATAAGTATTGAAACAACGTATTATCGAGTAGAAAAGGTAGTGATGAACACTACGTAATTTTTTTCTTCATGAGGTTGTGGCGATATACTGCCATCTGGTGGCAACAATAGCATAATATTAGCTATTACAAATTGATGGTCCTTGAAAATAAATATTAGTGCTTGAAAAAGTACTTAAAAGTCCTTGAGTCCTGTCGTGCGTGAAAAGCCCAGGAGGGCGGCTGTTTCTGAGATATTGGATCCGACGCGCCTGGCTCAAAGTCGCTTAGGTCACTTGTTTTGCCCATTCTAACGTTCATTCGAACAGTAACTGAATGCCTCGATGGCTGCTTTATATAGCAAACCATGACCACGTGACTCACTGTCTGTAAGAGCAATCCATTTTCATGAAAGGGGGGGTGTACCTAATAAACTGGCCAGTGTGTGTATATGCCACTTACCAGACACTTTTATCAAAAGCGACTTACAGTACGATACGATAGAATTTATTGTCCATTTACAGGGAAATTCTTTTTGGAAAGTCAGCATACAAATACACAAACACAATACACTATAATACACGCAGTACGGAAAACACTGGAAAGTTAGTACTCAAGTCACACATATTCAGATTCTCTGCGGCCTACTTTCTGACCATGTATTGGGCCTGCATCTGTCCTATGTCCCACTGTACCATTCAGTGCTGTTAGTGCATACATTTTGTAGTATGTATATGTGATCCCTGCTGGAATTGAACCTACGACCTTGGTGTTGCTAGTGCAACTTATACATTAGGCCTATATGTTATGTTCCATATTATGTGTGCCTCAGCTCCCTCGACCACAGAGGTTCCCTTCAACTTACCTGAGTCGTCTGGAGAGCCTAGTCATGACCGTGTCCGACCACATCTTCTGGAAGAACAAGGAGCTGGAAGAGGAGACCCGCAGTGCCAACCTGGCCATGGCAGCCTTTGTCAAGGTGGGCATAACACACATCACAAACACATTACATGCTTAGGGAGCTGTCCTTATCACTTGTCGAGATCAGGCTCAAATGCTGCCAAGGGTAATACATTTGTATTCCCTGACTAATGATACAGAAGCAGAGTTGAATGCAATTAAGCTAACTGTAAATTAAAATGGCTTCCGCTGCTAACTATTGTTAGATATAGATGTCCTTAAAGAGAATCTCCGGTACTTTTGTATACTTTTTAGACGGTAGTTCTGAAAGTAGCACTCACGAGCCAAAAGTGGTCCCCGAAAATTGCATACTACATCACATATGTGCATATATGTGCACCCCTTCATTGCACTCTCTCACGCTCTGCTCTGGGTGCATGATGTGCCTCTTGCTAGATGTCACTCAAATGCGAGGGCTGAAGCTCGTTGGCTAGAACTTGAATTGCTAGGGGGCTGGCCCACATGGGGGAAAATGACGCAGCACAGCTTCCCTAAAAACAGTCGCTTTCAAAATAGGGATTTTGTGGCTAATTGAGGGAAGACAGTAATTCTGCTTATATATTATGCATGTATGAACTACACATTGACACATCCATCCTAAAGCGGGAGGTTTAAAAGATACATTAGTAGTCGCCAAAGTTTCTGAGCGTGTTTTTAACTGTGTTGTGAAATGATAAAATGGTCTCTCTTTCATGTTCTTCATTAACTAATGCTGACCTCATCCCTCCATCCATCACTCCCTCTTTCCCTACCTCCCTCCTCTCCTCCTTATCTCCCTCCCCCTCTCCCCTCCATCCCTCCCTCCCTCCCTCTTTCCCTCCCTCCCTCCAGCGTTGCTTCACCCTCATGGACCGAGGGTTCACCTTCAAGCTGGTCAGCAACTACGTCAACATGATCACAGCCACTGACAACAAGGTAACACACACACTTACACACACACGTGTGAATAAAGCATTTCCTCATCCGTCGGTGTAATAGCCAATGTCACTCACGGTAGAATAGAATGCAATAGAAAACAATGAAATAGATACTACAATAGAAAACAATGGACTTCAGAGGTGTTGTGGTGTTTTTATTCAGTCAATCGGGTTGTGACCCCGACCTTTCTCTCGACAGGTGCTGTGTGAGTTCAAGTTTGAGTTCCTGCGAGAGGTGTGCAACCACGAGCACTACATCCCTCTCAGTCTGCCCCTCCCCTCCACTCGCATCACAGGTCAGAGATCATCTAGGGTTCACAGTGACCCAATCGAAGTCCGTCTTAGGTTTTAATATCGTTGCATTCATCTTAATTCATTACACCGCTTAACACTTTCTTTTCTGTTCTTTCTCTTTCCTGTCCATTTCAGACAATGCATCACAAGAAATGCAAAGTGCTCAGGGTAACTATCGGTCCTTTTTTGTGATATTCACGATGTTGTACTGATGTTCTTTACCATATGACTGGAACTGGGTGGAATAAACAACCCATCATTTAGTTCTAACATTTAGTGTAGTTGTGGTTGTGCAGGATAATTCTTATATGTGCAGCAGTAGTATATGGCAGTTTTTCAACCTCTGGTACTAGGACCAGCTTTGGTCCCTGAGATGTTGCT